>NC_080427.1:81971347-82248964 GCF_029873635.1 Malania oleifera
ATAATTTGATTCAAAACTATGAAGTTGTATTCTTATTTCTTCCTTTTTATCATTTTCATGACTAAAAATAGACGAAGATCGTCAAGCTGAGGGATACACCTGCTTTAAAGGAGTGTCAGCAAATGACGGATTACTAGATAACTGCTCAAGTGCTTGGCGACCGAGGGGGGCTGGGTGAAAGGTCTTGGAAGCGAATACATCGTCCCAACAACATCATCTTCTATGGGTGTGGTGTCTTATGCTGAGATGGAACGAACGCGTTGAGACGTTGAGTCTCGGGTGGAGGAGATGGTTCACCGGATGCATATGATGGAAATAGAGAACAAGAAATTGAAAATATGGTGTCTAAAGTTGAAGTGGAGAACCAACAAATTAAAGACAAGGTGTCCAACGTTGAAGCCACGCTCGCCACAATTCTAAACAGGCAAGTGTAGCTCGAACAAATGATGCGCCAATCTCGACCAAATGATGCAGGTGGCTCCTCTCATTAGAAGGTATGTAAAACATAGTTTGAACTGCACGCTGGTTGTTTTTTTTCTTATTTAATTATATTCATATGTTGAATTTTGAATTGTTGGGAGATACTGGAAGTGTATTGCTTGTGCTGTTAGGACTTGATTTATCTTTTCAACCACTTCATATATGTGTAGACAGACCCTACGTTGTGTACTACGGCTGCTGGCTTAGTTAAACCTTGGAAGAACTTTTGTGACTTCTAGGTTTGGGGAATGTTCTATTTATAGACTGCATATTGCCAAAAATTTGTAAAATTCCAACACTTTCTTAACCTCCTCCCAAATAAATCTTCTAAACATTATAGCCTAGGAGTAATATAGGAGCCTCCCAACTCCTTAACTGAAGATCTAACAGCATTAAACTCACAACTGAAGACCTAATTAGGGAAACGAAGATCAAGAGCATACATAAAATCTTGTTAAAATAAAGATCTATATCCATAACGAGTAGGTCCATTGATTTAGAAGAATGTGGTTCCTCTCATTAGAAGGTATGTAAAATGTAGTTTGAATTGCATGTTGGTCGGTCTGTTGCTTGTTTAATTCTATTCATATTGTTGACCTATTGAGTGCTATCTCATTTTTGATAATGACAAATACAAGATATTTAATATTTTTCGAGTTTGTGTGCAGGATCAATTAGTAAAATCATATGGTGGCACATGATGACTCAAAGAAAAAATGAAGATACAAAGTATTTTATTTGTTGTATTTTATAATCAATTCATGGGGTTTGTAATAATTATATCAAGGTCTGTAATAATTAATGCATGTCATGCATGTAGGGATTATAAGCTCAAGACCATAGATGGACTTTAAGGATCATATATGCTCTTTGCCCAAATAGTTAGGTCATATTCGCTAGCACAAAAACATTTTAAATGATGTCGTGCTTCTTCGTGAATGCTTTTATGAGCTTAAAGGAAATTTAATCTTTAATAGTATTCATTCAAATTCCCTTCATTTTCTCTCAAAATTTATATAAAATCATTTAGAGCTTCATCCTCATGAATTAAGTCAAATGACTAATATGATTGGTATAGGTTTCAACATTTATGAAAATGAAAAGTTTCAAGAAACCAGTGCACGAATCATAAAGTTTAATGCCATTTGAACTTGTGCCTCTCACATTTTGAAGATCATAAGAAAAGAGGCAGTTATAGGCTTTGTACATTGAAAAATATTGATTGTGACCTTTTGGTCCATTAGAGCCCATGCATTCAAAGTCAATCTTAAATCATTGAAAATCTTATATCTCTTGGCTAAAGAAATAGAAAATAAAAAATGCATTAAAATGAGTTGAGTGCATAACTCAGGGGGAGTTTTTATCCTTTATAACTATTAAATTAAATAGTTCTCATTATCATATTTTATATGTCTTAATGAATAACAACACTGTACTGAATGCAAATCTATCCACTGTTCTCTACTATTTATTTTCCTTGATGGATAGATTATCTTTTGTCAATTGATAATTGCTACCTGATCCCATGCTTAGTTTAAAATGCCTCCTACATGGTGGATGCAGTGGATGTGAATTGCATGCTGGTAGTGGATTATAGGTTGTTGCATGCCTTATATGAATATTTTGTTGAGAACAACCGCCTATCAGGTACAAGTTTTATGGAAAAATGTCCAATTTATAGACGACATGCTGCCAAAATTTCTGTAGGAATTTTTCCAAAGTAAAACCTTGTACAAAGATGATTATAATAAAATAAATGTTAAAATCTTTTTGAAATGATGAGTGAAAACTAAATGAAATTTAAATTTCGTCCTTACATAATCATCAGGTATTTAGAGAGCGAAGCATCTTCCCTATAGAAAGAACTTAAAGGACTACATGCCTCACTTTACCTTCTAAATATTGAGACTCTTCTGAAATCCCTGAACATTATATCCAACTCTTAAAGTTGTATAATTAAATATGGAATGTTTTATCTTGCATTAGATTTTAATATTTTTGTTGAGATTATGCCATGTAGAAGTGCACAGGAGATCTGGGTTGAGCTGGAAAAGAGATATGGAGAGACCAAGGAAAAGGAGATTGCCACTCCAAATGCTCCAAGCCTAAATGATCAGGGAGTGGCTAATCATGAGCAAGTTGCTTTAGTAGATGATTAGGTATATAAATCTTACCCTACGTCATTTACTGATTCGTGTAATGAAGCATGTGATGATTCTTATGCTAAATTCTGTGATATATTATATGTTGAATCATCAGTTGCCTCTAATGATTGCTTTGATGATAATGCATGTATAAATTGATGAAAGCGTGGAGATTTGAAGCTCAAAGACAAAAATGAATCAACAAATAACAAGCATGAAGACTCCAAAGCTTAGAATGTGTTTAAAGATTGTGTTTAAAGTCTTAAGAGAGTCTCTATGTAAGTACTTCATTCAAATGATGATTTGATTAGGTTTGAAGCTGATTAGGAAATTTATTGACTTAGAGACCATGTTTTGAAAAACCCCAGAAAATACTTTTCAAAAGTCTTAAAATATTTTGGGGAAAACAAAAAAGCACAATAAATTTGGAAATAAGTTGAAAAATCAATTGTTGGTCTTTCCAGGCGACTGATAAGAACTTCCCAGGCGACTGACAAATAAAATACCTAATTTTAAAACAACCCGAGAGGACCCAGGTGACTGACTTGTAATTTCCCAGTCAACTAAATCCTTTTGTATTTGAAAATCTCTGTGTTTTAATGTTTCCAGGCAACTGACTCCTACTTTCCCAGTCGACTGACTCTTCGAGATTTTAAATTCTAAACATAATGGGAACTTTCCAAATTTGACGTTTTGAATTCTAAACATTATGTAAACTTGGGAAACACTCCAAGTTATGTGGGGAACACGAAATACTCTTGAATAAACATCCATAAATACCTCCCTTGGGCTAAGGATTCAAAAACATCAAGAAAATACAACATTCAAGCTCTTTTGTTCTCAAAACTCTCAAAGCTCTCTTATGTGATCAAATTTTGAATTTCTTTACTGATGTTTGCTGGGAATCTCTCACAAAATTCTGAGCATACTCTGAATTCTTTCAATCAAGAAAGAAAGCTCATGATGATATACTTCTAAAGGCTTCAAACTCTTTCAATTATTATTTTGAATTGAAGTATATTTTAGTGATGAACTATTGTACTAATTTGCTCTTGTTGATAGTTTTTTTGTACAGCAAAACTTGTTCTGGTTTTATAGACAGTTCTGGTTATTGAATCGTTATTGGACCAAGCATGGGTATCATTTGGAGAGGCGTACTGTAGCCTATTGAAGGACAGATTATAAGGTTCCTCTTACTCATAAAGGAATGGTTATTGTGGAATCCTTAGGTGGTGTTGCCTAAGGCGAGGACATAGGCGGGAATAGCCAAACCTCATAAAAACACTTGTCTCACACTCTTCCCTACTCTCATTTAAATTTTTATTCATATTAACTGCATGGTTGGATTTTAATTTTGTAGTTCTATTAAGTGGACTAGATTATAAATAAACTAAAAATTAATTTGGCTTTGGGACTGTAGAAACCAAAAATGGAGTACGTTGGTTAATCAATACTAATTGCAGAAACCGTAAAGGAGTGCGTTGATTGGTTAACACTCAAAACTCATTAATTGAAAGTTTAATTAAAATATGAGTTTTTGGAAGAGTGTTGGAAGTTTGAATTATACTTCATATTAAGAAAACTGGTTCACCAATATGGGGCTCTTTATCAACAACATACATAAACTCTACCTTGAGTTACTAAAGTGCTGAAACTTTGAAAGCATTGCTAGGATTATTGCTTATGGTGGATTGTGTTGTGATTGTGTTGGTTGGATTGTATTAAATTGATGAAAGGAATATTCAACTTGATATATTCATTCATAAAGGTTTTAACTAAGTTATCTTTGTAATTGAAAAATAACTTTGCTTGTGTGGTGGCTGAACTTAAAATAAGTTAAGAAAGAATCAATCAAAGAAATTTTAAAATTCCAATTTACACCCCCCCCCCCCCCAGTCTTGGGTATACACCTTACTTTTCAAAAATGAGATTAAGCCTTCTTAGGCCAACGATCCTCATACCATGTTTCTTAAGGCAAGAACATAGGCACGGTTGCTGAACCTTTTAAAATATATTGGTGTCACTCTTTCCTTTATCTCTTTTACTTTTCAAGCATATTGATTTTGAAATATATCTATCGTGTGTGCTATGAATGTGTTTGTGAATGTTGTGATGCTGTGAATGTGCTATATTGATTTGTGAATGATTTAAATACTTATATTGATCAAACTTTGTTGTAGTAACAACTATAGGTTTGATTTAATCTGCTGAAACTTTTTGTATTGTTTCAATCATTCATTCGAGTCATTCTATAAACTATTATGTGTGGCTGGAAATATTTTTATCAACATTAGTCTATTGCAAGCTTTCTCAATAGTGTGCTATTGATTAAATATTAAACTCTCAGTTTACCCTTTTTCATATTTAGGAATATCAAAATTGGTATACTTGTTTGCTAAAAGTATTTCTGTGGTGATTAGTGCATTTAGATCACTTGTGAAAAATAAATTAAGATAGATTAAAATTCCGCATTAAATTTTAAAAAACCCTATTCACCCGCTCTTGGGATTACATCTTAACTTTCAATTGGTATCATAGCATAGGTTGCAATAAATCCTAATAGGTAGTTGCACAAATATCTAAATGGCAAATCTAGGTGTGTCCCCATTTAGTGAATATCAATCTTCTACTAGCCCTCTAATATTTTGCAATGTTAACTACACCTTTTGGAAACAAAGAATGAGAATTTTTTTACAAACCATGGATTGGAGGGCTTAGTGGTTTGTTGTCCAAGGAAATTATGAGCCCACTAAATTCACTGAAAGTAAAGAAGTCCATAAGCAAGAAAGTTAAATGAATAAGGTCGACATGAACCTTATGCAAATAAATTCTAGTGCAATAAATGCCCTATATTGTGCATTAGATGCAAATGAATTTAATAGAATAATGGGTTGCAAGAGTGCCAAAGAAATCTGAGATAAGTTAGAAATAACTTATGAAGGAACCGTAGACGTTAGGGATAATAGGATAGACATGCTCACTAGTGAGTATGAAGCTTTTAGGACGAACCACGTAGAATACATTTCTAGTATGTACACTAGGTTCACTCATATTATAAATTCCCTCAACGCACTAGGAAAGAACTACCATACATAAGAGATGGTTTGGAAAATCCCCAGAGGACTCCCATCCATATGGGAACCTAAGGCCACAACCATAGCTAAAGGTAGAAACTTAAAGGTGATGACCTTAGACGAGCTCATTGGGTCACTTCTCACATATGAGAGGGTCATTAATGGAACATCAATTAAAGCTAGCAAAGCTAATTAAGAAATCCATTGCACTTAAAGCTTCAAAAGAAAGCTCAAGTGATGAGGAAGATAAAGAGATGGATGAAGAAGATATAACTTTAATCACCAAACGACTAGGTAGGTTCTTCAAGAAGAATAAGAACTTCACTAGGAAATTCTGAGGATCTAGAATGGACAAAGGAGAAACAAGTAGGAAAGAAAAAGAATAGAACCACCAACTTGCCACAACTACAAGAAAGTAGGTCATATTAAACCTGATTGTCCACAGCTTAAAAAGGGTTCAGAGAAAAAGAAGAAGAAAAAGGCAATGAAAGCCACGACTTGGGATGAATCCAACTCAAGTAGCTTAGAAAGTGAATCAAGTGATCAGGAGGTGGCAAACCTTTTCCTTATAGAGTTAAACGATGAGGTAAAATTTTACTCTAACTCGTTAATTGATTCTAGTGATGAATCCTATGGTAGGATACCATCTTATACTAAATTGCAAATTCAGTTATTTTAATTTTGTTAGGGTTTCCAAATGAAACACCACACTAAAAAGTGAGAATGAAATGTTAATGAAGATGTTGACTCTATGAGTCCAATCCGATTTTGATAATGATAAATCACTTGGTATTTGATCTGTGCATAGAGTTGTGAACGGGAACTATATTAAGCATGTACAGAAAGATAACGAGTCATGGAAGCCTTCAAGTAAAGCTAACAAATCTTGGCAAGATCCATGGAACTCAAAGAGTACGAGAATCAAGATGCAAGCGGCAAAGTTCAAGAACATCTTGGGAAAGGGTATTTAGAACTTATGTACCTACACTGTCATATGATTTAATTTGAGGCTCAACATAAATTAGAATTTCTTTAGGATTCATGCATTTCATGTAAATCATTAGGAACCTTCATGGACTTAGAAATGTTTTTGAAATCATGGAATATATGTTTTATAAAAGAACAAAGAAAAAGAGCAAAGCATTTTTTTTTTATTAGAAAAAGGAAATAAAAAAAAAAGGACTTCGGTAGCCTAAACTCCACCTCAGTAGCCTGAAGATTAAGTTCGGTAGCCTGAAGAATTAATGAAAAAACACAAAAAGTGGCCAAGGCACCTCGGTCGTCTGACCTTGGAACCTTAGGCACCTGAACCCACTTCATGAGCCTGAACTTCCCTCTTTAGGCTACTGACTCTGTATTCCAAGCTAATCTTTTCAAATGGTTAAGGACTTCGGTCACCTGGGCTTCACCCCTCAGGGGCCTGAACTTGTGGGGAACTTAAAATTGTGATTTTTATTAGAACTTACAAGCTA
The DNA here is from genome assembly GCF_029873635.1 of Malania oleifera. Classification (NCBI taxonomy): domain Eukaryota; kingdom Viridiplantae; phylum Streptophyta; class Magnoliopsida; order Santalales; family Ximeniaceae; genus Malania; species Malania oleifera. The sequence goes on from NC_080427.1 coordinate 81,978,518, forward strand.
TTTCATTGATCCGACTACTGAGATCAATTATAAGGGTAAGACACTATATATTATGAATATCTAAACCCTAGAACAAAAAGGTTAAGATACACAACAAGAGAAGAACACATCGTATTGCAAGATTGTAGAAAAACTTGAGCTGATTATCTGCACGTCATTCTAGTTTCATTGTCTTTGGGTAAATCTATTTCGAATGTCAAAGAGCATTCATTCATTCAACTGTACTTCAATCCAGTATTGAGGTTTGATATTTCAAGTTATTATTCTTAAGAACTTCTCATCTCATTACGCACTCTTGATTATCATTAGAAAAGTTTTGATCTTGAGTGTGCATACTTGTATAAAAATTGATTTTTGAAAAGATCATTACTTGAGAAAGTTTGTTTAGGTTGGCTGATTGGTTCTTGATTCAAGAGTATATAAATATACTTATATATTGTTGATAGAGCTTATTATTGAAAAACCTATTTTGATTAAAAGGTTGATCTTGAAAGTTCCTATACATATACATAGCTATTCTAAACAAGATCTTTACTCGATTTAAGTTGGGTGGTTGATTGAAAGGTTTGAGTCAAGTGTGTGTTTTCTAAAGGAACTATATTTTAGTTATATTAACGTTTGATTAAATATCTTTGGTACTTTTAACTATATATTCTATTGAGGGATAATTTCTGAAAAACAATATATTCAGTTTGTGATTGAATACTTGAAAGAAAAACTTTGTGATTTTGACTGATTTAATATTCAGGACAAAGTTTTTGTTAACAAGTTCACTTCAAATATATTTGTGCCTTGTTGTAAAGTGAACCAAGAACCCTAGTATACTCCAAAAATATATCTTTACTTGGGAGTTTTGGTTAAATAGGGATTTGTGTGTTGAAGCATATCACACATTAAAACGATTGCATCATTTTTCATACATCCCTGAGCTTCAAGTTGTATCATATGTTAATGTATTAGAAATTTGATTTGTACTCACACGCTTTTGTTAGAAGCATTTTTGAGTGTTATTTTTCAGATTATATTGTATACACGGTTCGGTGTGTGAACCGGTGTGTGAGGAGAGAGTTGTATCTCTTGTAAGCAGTGGAGTAGCAGGGAGCTGTGCCTCTTGTAAGTAGCAGATTGTAAGGGAAGTTCCGTCCCAATTTAAGGAGCGGGGATTTAGGGAATCCTTGAGTGGTTGCTTAAAGCGAGGACATAGGTCAAGTCGGCTGAACCTCGTAAAACTGTGTTTGTCTTCTCTCTTCCCTTTACTCTTTATTTTCAGCACTGCATTTAAGTTGTGTATATTGCATGCATAGGTTGGATAGCCTTACATATAAGTAATTGAGTTACAAGAATTCATTGGTAAATATATAAGAAGGGTTTAAGAGGTAAATAAGTGTCAAAGAATTTTTAAATACCCAATTCACCCCCCCTCTTGGGATTACACCTGATTCAACATTTGGTATCAGAGTGGGTTTGCATAGAGTTGATAGTTAAATTGTAAAACGATCACATGGCACACATTGGTGTAACTCCATTCGGTGAGGGACACTCATCCACTAAACCACCCATTTTCTGTGATTTAAATTACACTTATTGGAAACATAGGATGAGCATATATCTACTGAACGTAGATTGGAAGGTTTGGAAAATGATGACTAAGGAAAATCACATTCCCATGAAAGTAATTGATAAGATTAATGTACCTAAAACTGAAGATGAATATACCGAAGAGGATTGGAAGTCAGTTCAAATCAATGCCACTGCCATGAACTTACTTTTTTGTGCATTAGATGTCAACGAATTTAATAGGGTAATGGCATGTAACTCAGCTAAAGAAATTGGAGAAAAACTAGAAGTTACATATGAAGGCACTAAGGAAGTCAAGGATAGTAGGATAGACATGCTCACTAGTGAATATGAATCATTTAAAATGACGATAGATGAATCCATACAGTCCATGTACACTAGATTCACACACATCATTAACTCTTTAAATGCTCTAGGAAAAACTTACCCTACTTATGAGTTGATCAAGAAAATACTCAGGGGATTACCTCCAGTGTGGGAAGCGAAAGCTACGGCAATAGTAGAAGGGAGAAATCTCAAGGAGATGTCGGTGGACGAACTAATTGGATCCCTCATCACCTATGAGCTGGCAATTAATGAGAGGAAAAATGAGCAAAGCAAGGCTAAGAAGGTCACTGCACTTAAGGCATCATCAAGCTATTCAAGTGAAGGAGGCGATTCCAAAATGGATGATGACATGGCCTTGCTAACAAAGAAGTTCGGGAGGTTCTTGAAGAAGAACAAAAAGTTCAACAGAAAATTCCGAAACTCTAAATCGGAAAGAGGAGAGCAAAGCATGAAGAAAAGGAAGGAGGATCCACCAACATGCTACAACTGACGAGAAGTTGGACACATCAAGCCTGACTGCCCCAAGCTCGTAAAAGCCTCAAAGAAAAAGAAGAAGGCGCTGAAAGATAGCTGGGATACACACAGCACTAGCGATTCAGAATCTGAATCCAGTGACGATGAGGTGGCCAATCTGTGTCTCATGGCACATGGTGACCTTGATATTTTCTTAAGATCAGCATCCTCAAAAGATAAATGGTATGGATAGAGGATGATCACACCACATGACCAGGGATAAAGCAAAATTCACATTCATCATACTCAAGGATGAAGGGTTTGTTACTTTTGGAGATAATGCTAAGGGAAGGATCACATGTGTCGGTAAAGTTGGTAATAATTCCTCACTCATTATTGATGATGTTTTATTAGTTGAAGGTTTAAAGCACAATTTATTAAGCATAAGTCAACTATGTGATAAAGGCTATAAAGCATCATTTGAACATGACAAGTGTATAGTTGAACACAAAACTGATAATAAGATATTGTTCATTGCTAAGCGTCATGAAAACGTATATACCACAAGCTTTGATAACTTAACTTCATAGAGTGTGACATGCTTATCTACTATAAATGAAAGAAGCTCTGGATTTGGCATAGGAGACTAGGACACGCAAACATGGATTTAATCTCAAAACTAGTCAAGAAAGAATTAGTTAAGGGACTACCTAAGACTAAATTTGTGAAAGATAAAATCTGTGATGCATGCCAGCTAGGAAAACAAGCAAGAAAAAGCTTTAAGAAGAAGAAAGAGATCTCCACTACTAGGCCACTTCAAATGCTATACTTAGACTTATTTGGACCAAACCCAATTCAAAGCTTCGGAGGAAAATCATACGCTTTTGTCATAGTCGATGATTTCTCAAGATACACATGGGTACTATTCTTAGGTCACAAAGATGAAGCATGTGAAAAATTCATAAACCTGTGCAAGAAAGTCCAAAATGAAAAGGGATACATAATTACTAAAATTCAAAGTGATAGAGGTAGAGAATTTAAAAATCAAGGCATGGAAAACTATTGTAATTCATTAGGAATTGCCCATAATTTCTCAGCTCCTAGAACACCACAATAGAATGGTGTAGTTGAAAGGAAGAATAGATCTACACAAGAAATGGCCAAAACTATGCTTAACGAACATAAATTAACTAAATACTTCTATGCTGAGGCAGTGAATATCGCCTGCTATGTGCTAAATAGAGTTCTGATTATACCATCACTTAATAAGACTCCTTATGAATTATGTAATGACCATAGACCAAACATATCATATTTTCATGTCTTTGGCTGTAAGTGTTTTGTGCTTAGAGATAATGAGCATGTAGGAAAGTTTGATGTGAAATCAGACAAAGGTATCTTCCTAGGGTATGCTTTAGATAGTAAAGCATATAGAGTATACAAACAAATGAACATTGACGGTCATAGAATCTCTTCATGTAGTGTTCGATGAGTCAAATCCCTTCTCCAAAAGAATAGATGAAGATGAAATTGAATTAAACAAGGAAATAAAAGAATTGTCCATTGAGAATGATTCAGAAAAGAAAAATGAACTTAAAGAACCATCCATTGAAATTGATCAAACTACAAATGAGGTTAATGAACCACCTAGAGAAAAGAAATACATAAAGAATCATCCCATAGATCAAATAATAGGTGAACCATTATGTGGAGTAGCCACTCGCTCCTCTCTTAGGAACATGGTTAGTCATTTTGCATTTTTATCTCAAGAAGAACCTAAGAATGTGAGTGACGCTATAGAGGATGAATCTTGGGTGCTGTCCATGCAAGAAGAATTAAATCAATTTGAAAGAAACAAAGTGTGGACTTTAGTTCCTAGACCAGAGGATAAGTCAATCATAGGGACCAAATGGATATATAAGAATAAGAAAGATGAACATGGAGTAGTTGTGAGAAATAAGACTAGATTAGTAGCTCAAGGATATAATCAAGAAGAAGGTATAGATTTTGAAGAAACATTTGCCCCTGTAGCTAGGATGGAAGCTATACGAATGCTTTTAAGGATTTCAAGTTATATCAAATGGACGTCAAAAGAGCATTTTTAAGTGGCTATATAAATGAAGAAGTGTATGCAGAACAACCCCCAGGCTTTGAAAACCATAAGAATCTAGATCACGTGTATGGACTGACGAAAGCCTTGTACGGTTTAAAGCAAGCTCCTAGAGCTTCGTATGAAAGGCTAAGCGGTTTTCTATTAGAAAATGGATTTATAAAAGGAAAGATAGATACAAGCCTGTTCATAAAGTCTAAGAAAGATGATATTCTCCTAGTGTAAGTATATGTAGATGACATCATATTTGGCACTACAGATAAAAAATTGTGCAATGAATTTGGCAATACCAAGCAAAATGAATTTGAGATGAGCATGATGGGTGAACTAAACTTCTTCCTAGGACTTCTGATCAAACAAGCAAATCATGGAATATTCATAAATTAATCAAAGTATATTAGAGACTTACTCAAAAAGTTTAATATGGAAGACGGAAAATACTAGGTACACCTATAAGCACTTCATTGAAATTAGACAAAGATGAACAAGGTATACTTGTAGACGTCAAGCTATATCATGGAATGATAAGTAGCTTGTTATACTTGACTGCCAGTAGACCAGATATAATGTTTAGCGTATGTTTGTGTACAAGTTTTTAGTCTTCTCCAAAAGAGTCTCATTTGCTAGCTATTAAACGGATACTTAGATATCTGATAGGAACCATGGACATTGGGTCATGGTATCCTAAGTACACATCCTTTGAGATTCTTAGTTATTCAGATGCTGATTTTGCGGGTAGCAAAGTGGATAGGAAGAGCACTAGTGGTACTTGTCATTTCTTAGGACACTCCTTGGTCTCTTGGTTTTCCAAGAAACAAAATTCGGTTGCTCTTTCCATAGCTGAGGCTGAATACATAGCGGCAGGTAGTTGTTATGCTCAAATGCTTTACATGAAGCAACAACTGAAGGATTTTGGATTAAGTTATGAAACAATCCCTATAAGATGCGATAATACGAGTGCAAAAAATATCTCAAAGAATCGCATATTACATTCATGAACTAAGCACATAGAAATACGTCACTTTCTTCATGACCATGTGCAAAAAGGGGATGCAACACTAGAGTTTGTATGCATGGATGAACAATGGGCAGATATATTCATGAAATCACTTCCGAAGGATAGGTTTATCCAAATTAGGTGTGAATTAGGTCTCATGCATAGTCGAGAGGTTGCTTAGAATCATGTTAGATGATATAATTCAGGGGGAGCAACATCACTTATGATATAATAATCACTTGGTATTGCATTGATCAACAATTGGACACATTCAAATCCTTTAGATCTCTAAGGGGAGAAGAACATAACGGTACCTCTACTCATACTTCATTTGTTTACACCTTTTTGTTGATGTCAAAAGGGGGAGAAAATTTGGAAGCAAAAATAATAAAATGGAAGCAAAGAATGTTGGTAAAACTAATTGCAAGAGGGAGATATGCAAAGGGGGAAAAACAGTTGTTTGATGTCATAGTTGAAACATCATGAGCATATTTCATATTTCATTTGGATTTAGGATAAACAATTTGTGTATGAACATGAGCAAATTGTCATTCATTGAAGATTTGATGCATTAATTGAGGGGGAGCCTTGCTAGGCATAACCCATTATATATTTTTACTCATGCATTTGTCATCATCGAAAAGGGGGAGATTGTTGACTCTATGAGTCCAATCCAATTTTGATAATGACAAATCACTTGGCATTTGATCTGTACATTGAGTTGTGAACAAGAACTATATTAAACATGTACAGAAAGATAACGAGTCATGGACGTCTTCAAGTAAAGCTAACGAATCTTGGCAAGATCCATGGAACTCAAAGAGTATGAGAATCAAGATGCAAGTGGCAAAGTTCAAGAACATCTTGGGAATGGGTATTTAGAACTCATGTACTTACATTGTCATATTATTTAATTTGAGGCTTAACATAAATTAGAATTTCTATAGGATTCATGCATTTCATGTATATTATTAGGGAACCTTCATGAACTTAGAAATGTTTTTGAAATCATGGAATATATGTTTTATAAAAGGCCTAAGAAAAAGTGCAAAGCATTTTTTGTATTAGAAAAAGGAAATAAAAAAAAAGGGGGACTTTGGTAGCCTAAACTCTACCGCAGTAGCCTGAAGAATTTCTTTAGGAGCCTAAAGATTAAGTTCGGTAGCTTGAAGAATTAATGGGAAAACACAGAAAGTGGCCGAGGCACCTCAGTTACCTGACCTTGGAACCTTAGGCACCTGAACCCACTTTAGGAGCCTGAACTTCGCTCTTTAGGCGCCTGACCCTGTATTCCAAGCAAATCTTTTCAAAGGGTTAAGGACTTCGGTTGCCTAGGCTTCACCCCTCAAGCGACTGAACCTACGAGGAACTTAAAATTATGATTTTTATTAAAAGAACTCGCGAGCTATTTCATTGATCCAACAGCTGAGATCAATTATAAGGCTAAGACACTATATATTCTGAATATCTAAACCCTAGAACAAAAAATCTAAGACACACAACAAGAGAAGACACAAAACAAGAGAAGAACACATCGTATTGCAAGATTGTAGAAAAACTTGAGCTGATTGTCTGCACGTCATTCTACTTTCACTATCTTTCGGCAAATCTATCTCGAAAATTAAAGAGCATTCATTCATTCAACTGTACTTCAATCCAGTATTTAGGTTTGATCTTTCAAGTTATTATTCTTAAGAACTTCTCATCTCATTATCCGCTCTTGATTATCATTAGAAAAGTTTTGATCTTGAGTGTGCATATTTGTATAAAAATTGATTTTTGAAAAGATCATTACTTGAGAAAGCTTGTTTAGCTTGGTTGATTGGTTCTTTATTCAAGAGTATATAAATATATGTATATATTGTTTATAGAGCTTATTATTGAAAAACCTATTTTGATTAAAAGGTTGATCTTGAAAGTGCCTATACATATACATAGTTATTCTAAACAAGATCTTTACTTGATTTAAGTTGTGTGGTTGATTGAAAGGCTTGAGTCAAGTGTGTGTTTTCTAAAGGAACTATATTTTAGTTATATTAACGTTTGATTAAATATCCTTGGTACTTTTAACTATATATTATATTGAGGGAAAATTTCTGAAAAACAATATACTTCGTTTGTGATTGAATACTTGAAAGAAAAACTTTGTGATTTTGACTGATTTAATATTCAAGACAAAGCTTTTGTTAACAAGTTCACTTCAAATATATTTGTGCCTTGTTGCAAAGTGAACCAAGAACCCTAGTATACTCCAAAACATTTTAAATATATCTTTACTTGAGAGTTTTGGTTAAATAGGGATTTGTGTGTTGAAGCATATCATACATTAAAACGATTGCATCGTTTTTCATACATTCATGAGCTTCAAGTTATATCATATGTCAATGTATTAGGAATTTGATTTGTACTTACACGCTTTTGTTAGAAGCATTTTTGAGTGTTATTTTTCAGATTATATTGTATACATGGTTCGGTGTGTGAACCGGTGTGTGAGGAGAGAGCTGTATCTCTTGTAAGCAGCAGAGTAGTAGGGAGTTGTGGCTCTTGTAAGCAGCGGATTATAAGGGAAGCTCTGTACCAATTTAAGGAGCAGGGATTTAGTGAATCCTTGAATGGTTGCTGAAGGCGAGGACGTAGGCCAAGTCGGTTGAACCTCGTAAAACTGCGTTTGTCTTCTCTCTTCCCTTTACTCTTTATTTTTAGTACTGCATTCAAATTGTGTATATTGCATGCATAGGTTGGATAGCCTTACACATAAGTAATTGAGTTACAAGAATTCATTGATAAATATATAAGAAGAGTTTAAGCGGTAAATAAGTGTCAAAGAATTTTAAGTACCCAATTCACCCCCCTCTTGGGATTACACCTAATTCAACAGAAGAAATTAGAGAAAAATCACACATTTGAAAAGGAAAAGGACTCATACATTACTGTACTCGAGAATAAGATTGAAAAGCTGTCAAAAGAACTAGAGGACTTTAAATCACAAGCCACTTTTGAAAATGAGAAAGATTTAAAGATCATTAGTCTAGAAAGAAAAGTAGAAGATTATTCCAAAATAATCTATAACTTCATAAGAGGAAAAGATAACATTGACAAACTAGTTAGTTCTCAAAAGATGTCTTTAGACAAAGACGACATTGGCTTTAATGGAATAGAAAATAAGAGAAAGAAGAATCTCTGCATGGTTTATTTTGTAAGAGAATCGAAACACTATGTCAGCACTTCCTCAAACAATGCTTACACATACACCACATGTTTCTTATGTAAAAGGAAGGGTCATATCAAAATTGATTGCCCATTTAAAAGAGAGCATTTCAGAACTAAAAAGGTGTGGAAAGTCAAAGAAACCTTTAAAGCTAATCTAAAAGGACCAAAGAAGATTTGGGTACATAAGAAAATTACTTAAATCTTTTTGTAGGTATACTTTAGGTACACCCTATCAAAAGAAAAGAAAAGAGGTACTTGGATAGTGGATGCTCAAGGCATATGAGGGGAGAAAAGTCCAAGTTCATATCATTAACACTAAAGCAAGGTGGACACGTCACCTTTGGAGACAACACAAAAGATAAGATTATTGGCATCGGCAAAGTCGATAAGGAACCTTCCTTAGTCATTGAGAATGTCTTATTAGTTGAAGGTTTAAAGCATAACCTACTTAGTATTAGCCAAATTTGTGAAAAAGGATTTGACATAACCTTTAAAAAGGATAAGTGTAATGTTGAGAATGCAAAAAAACACGAAATACTTTTTATCGCAAATCATTGAGAAAATGTGTATTGCATTTACTTTGAATATTTAGTATCTCAAGACGTAAAGTGTTTTATGGCCTTGAACGAATCTAGTTGATTATGGCATAGGAGAGTAAGACATGCTCGCATGGACCTTCTATCTAAGTTAGCTAGGAAGAATTTAGTTAAGGGCTTACCCAACACTAAATTCATAAAAGACAGAATTTGTCATGCTTGCTAACTTGAGAAGCAAGCCAAGACAAGCTTAAAAAAGAATCAATTAATATCCACTGGAAAGCCATTGGAATTAATTAATCTAGATCTATTTGGCCCTACTAAAATGCATTCATCATAGTAGATTACTACTCTAGGTTCACTTGGGTGTTATACTTAGCCTCCAAAGATGAAGTGTGTAAAATGCTTACCAACATGTGTAAGAAACTCAAAAATGAAAAGGGTTATGGTATTTTACACATACAAAGTGATAGAGGTGGAGAAATTTAAAATAAATATGCTGAAAACTTTTGTGATTAAAATGGTATTTCACACAACTTTTCAGCACCTCAAAATTTGAGAAATATAATGGGATAGGCTCTCCAAAGACCCACTTGCAGATGTACATGGGAAAAATGATTATGCACGCAAAGAACTACAAGCTATTGATACATGCATTCCACGAGAGTCTAACTACCCCAAACACTCCATTGGCATGCAACGTTGGACAAAAGCAGGATATAGAGGTGGAAAGACCTAGCTAATGCTTTCATGCTCTAATATAGGCTCAATACTAATATAACCCCTACGCGATCACAATTGCAAGGGAGAAGAAGAAGATTGAAAAATTCCAAAAGCATGCACAAAGATGAAAAGAAAAGGTAACCTATGTACAACCACCTTTGGGCCATAAAGACATGGTGGAATTATTCATTGGCATGTTTCAGGGCAACTACTATGATAAGTTGCTAAGCCCTATCTTGATGGACTTTGCAAAGGTTGTTGCCATGGGTGAAATGGTGGAAGCTGGTTTAAAAACAAGGAAACTAGTGGACTATATTGCACCCATAAAAGAGACTTACACTCAAAGAGGGTCCCTTACATGAAGAAAGATAGGAAAGAGGAGGAAGTCGAAATGGTAAGCAATAGGAACACGAAGGAATTACCTTATGTTAGCTTTACCGTGATCCCAAGAGGGGGGGGGGTGAATTGGTATTTTTAAATTTTATCTCCTAGGTATTCCTCCTAGCAGCAGCATGTTCACAAGCCTAGCGTCAATCTAGTGCAAATAATGTAAATATACCAGAAATTAAATAAAGCAGTTTAAACAACCATACAAGCACCAGAAAGCAGTAAAGAAAGGATGACATGCAGATATGTTATCAAGGTTCGGCCAACTGCCTACGTCCCCGCCTTGGCTAACCAGCACAAGGATTATCACAATACCTTGCTCACTTAAACGGGTGGAGTGGCACCTATACAAACCAGGTCAAATTACCACAGGGCTGACCTCAACCTTTACAACAATCCTTACCGAGCTGGATTACCGCCCCCTCAGGCCACGCCTAGAATCTCTCAGATTTACAATCAAAGGTACAATACAAGAGTGCTTTCACGTAAAGCAGATTTGTACCATAAATGCGCACACACACAAACACCACAGATGATTTAATTAATGTAAGCTCAGTGTGGTCTAGATGGTTCGACTCTCAAACAAATTGTCTATCAGTGAAGTACGCACGTGAGAGTGTCAATAATAATCTGTGTACTTCAAAATATTCAATTAAGCGTGTTCATACAGAGTATCAAACAATCCTTAACATAATCAATCAATAGAATGTGTCAATCATACGAATGTGTATATGCTTGGATTGCAAAATATATATAATCTTTGTTTTCGGCAGATGATATATATATACTTATATAAATGATATCACAAAGATTAGTGTAACAAGCACAAATATCTTTTCACAAATAGTTCAATAAATTCCACAAGATATTTGAGCAAGCTTGAAATATGTTTTTGCAAATCAAAACAAATACACACTTCCAAAGATATTGCAATGATAATGCAATACTTGGGAAGTCACCACAAGTCTTTCTTAGGGTAGGCTTATTGGCAAGGCCTCCTAAGAAGACTTAGGTTATGCTCTCAAAAATCGATTCAAATATGCAACAATATGGAGAGCTAACCTCTAAGCAATGATACTCAATACACTTACAAATGATTTAGATAGATGAAGAAGGTAAGCTTGAGTAAGTTTCAAAAGAGGTGTGAGTAATGAGAGGCAAAAATGAGTATTTTGGCTTGAGAGAAATTTTCTTAATATTTTTGCTAATCCGTGCTTAAACCACCAAATGAAGGAGTATATATAGACATACTAAAACTTTTGACCGTTGGGGACTTATTAGCAATTTTTGGAAAAGATTAATGACACTTAAGATAATTTAACCCCGTTAAAAAATTATTAACTGCGGTAAAAAATGGGAGCAACCCGAGAGGTCCGGTCGACCAGAAATGGTTCGGTCGACCAGGACTCAAGTAGCTCGGTCGACCAGGGCAATTTTGAACTGAGTGGCTCGATCGACCGGAGAGGGCGATTTGCCAAATTTCTGAGGTTCGGTCGACCGGAGACTTTTTGAACTACAGGGCTCGGTCGATCAGGCCGTTGAGAATTCTCCCAAGACCCTTCGGTCGACCAGGTAGTTGGAGTACAAAAGTGCTCGGTCGACCGGGAGGTCAAAATGTTGACTCCCAAGAGGTTCGGTCGACCGAGGGTAAATGAACTGCATCGTCTTGGTCGACCGGGACTGGGTCAAACAGTTGACCCGGACCGGTTTCGATTGACCAGGCCAATTTGAACTGAGTTGGCCGGTCGACCGAAAGTGCACCAAGTGTGCATTTCGGTCCCGAATTGACCCAAATAAGTCTATTTCAAGTGCCTAATAAACATATGTGCATATGTGCGTGTCCTAAGGTCACTTGGGGTCCAATTTGGAAACATTGAAAAAGTCCGGTGTCGGTCGACAAGGTTCACCCTAAGGTCTTTCTATGGTTCGGTTTGAGCTTACAAATTAAATCATGCATGTGATGTGTGTGTGAGCTTATTACAAACCGAAGAACCCTAATTACTATTACAGACAAATTTCACTGAAAATGATTACAATTAAGAGAATGAAATTGTCTTCAAGCTTTGAGCTTTCACGTGCCACTGAAGATATGCTAATATAAACCTGCACATGAACTAGATATATTAAATACAATTGTATTTTTCATTATCAAAACCAGGGTGTGACCTATAAGGTCAACACCTTATCATGCCCAGACCCCAAAAACCTACTCTTCAACTACCTAAACATCTACCGAATTAGCTATCCTTGATCTATGAGGTCTAGGTTGGCACATTCAGTCAGTTGAATTTAGCCCAGGAAAGACCAAAACGAAGCCCATGCAGGGATTCACACCATTACCCTAACCTATGTATAAGCTTTTCAAACAGCTTCATGCTTAGGGAAGGATAATCTTGATTCTTGAAAAAACCTTGGAGCTAGGCAAATGGCTGAACCCTAACTTCATGTGTTATTCCCACATGCCCCCCCCCCCCCACGTTATTCCATATATCGATGCTAGATGTTTAGGCACAAAATCCAAGACCCAATAGATGCCAAGCTACTCACTTTCTAACCAAACAAGGAGTATAAAGGCCATAATGTAAAGATTAATCCACTACCAAATCATAAAGGACCATAAATGAATTTGATAGAGGTATGATTGATAGCCTAGTTTCAACACCGACTAATGAACATAAGAAATTTTTAACTACTGCTGGCAATCATGAACATAAGCATAAGCAATTTAAGCACACATTCAACATTCGCAATGGTTCTCACATAATTAATGTAACCCAAATGATTTATATTTCATGACAATGATAACTTTCAATTAAGATACTTCACATAACATTTCATATTAAGCATATTCAGTCTTTTTTCACCCCAATGAGTTTATGAATCCTCTTATTTTACATATCTTTCATTGCACAAAGAGAAATTCACAATATAACTTATTTGAGTTGAGATATACAGGAATATAAAGAATATATCAAGCCAAGGGCAATAGCCAAAAAACCAATACAAGCCAAGCTCTAGCCTTCCATCATGCATTCATTCAAGTCTAGAAAATGATATAATTTTACCAACAAGGCATAAATAATAAGGCATCTAAGAGGATTCAATATAACAATGTGCAAGAGTAAGTAAGATACATGAAGGGCTTGGGGTAAGCAAACATAATTAAAGATTGAAACAAATTAGAGTCACTTAAACAAAATAAAGATACAAGCCATGAACAACCCCTCCCTAAAAAATCAGCCACCACTCCAAATGCTTCTCCTCTAGAACTAACCAATGCTAAGGTTCGAAACTTCTAACTGCAGCAACCCATAACTGCCACCCCTTGCTCCTTCTCTAAGCCATTGTTGCTACCTCCCCCCTTTCTTATTGCTTCCTTACATGAACACTAGCCATAGACTTGACCAATAATTTACCCTAGCTCACACTAAACCTTTAGCATCTATTGATATTGTTGCATACAGTAGCTATGCATGCTACCTACAAGAAAAAAATTCCTAAACCCTAAGTGCTATTTGTAGACATCCAAGTTTAGTCATGCTCCTTTTTAAAAGGGTCCATTTTATTTATTTTTTTATTTTTTTTTTGTGCAAATTCAATGAACACAACTAAGGCCCCTTTGTGATAACTTTGACTCGGTCTTGTGGATTGCATTTTTATTTTCTTTTGTTTATTTCATTTACCTAAATTCAACTAGGTCCCCTTTTGATAATTTCTTATTATTTTCATTGAACTTAACTCGGGTACTTTTTGATAAATATTCTTTTTTTTTTCTTGAATTTAACCGAGTGCCCTGTTTTGTTAACCTTTCATTCTTACATATGCAACCAGGGCCCGTTTTACTAAATAACTCTTTTTATTCATCTCACTTTTTATGCAAATAAACAAAATACATGGAAATAAACACACAAAACAAAAAAAAAAATATAGAAAATATGGAGGAAGGATGAACAAAAATCCTACGCTCAAGGATATTCCCAAAGCATCTTCATAGATACTTGTATCCAAAAATAGAAAGGAGATAAAATAGTAAAGGAAATAAATTTGAGCAGTTTAGTAATTAATTCGAGAAGATTTCAAAATATTGGGATATATCCCCTCATATCTGTGGCCAAAGACACGGTAAGAAAAGGAGAATTGGTCAAATCACAAGAAGGAAGGGATTGGTTGTTGTAGGAAGGAAGAAAGTGCGAGGATTTCAATGAAAGGAAGGCCCTAGGAAAGGAAAGTCCAAAAGGTTGTCAATCTTAGCTACAGCTCCAACCATATAAATAGGGGTGTTCGTAGAAGGAGAAGGAACACCAATACATTGAGAAGAAAATATAAAGCTTTGAAAGAAACGTAGAGAGGCATCACTATGAGTTGAGGGATAGGCTAGTCTCGAGGGCGAAAGCCTAGAGAAATTGAAGGGTAATTTCTTACCCTACTCATAGAAGAAGGCAACACAGCCTAGTGCTCCCTACAACCCGAAGGCAACCCTACCTACCCAAGGAGGCACCTAACCTAGAGGATTACCTAAGAGGAAAAGCAAGAGCCCAGACAGAAAAAAGCGCAAGGATAAGAAGAGCTGAAGGAGTAGAAGACTTAAGGAATGGATTTTTTGGCTTACCCTTCCACAAGCTATCATATATCATAGGTACTAAGTCAAAAGAAGGGTTCCCCCTATGCATGCACACATATAGAGTACACAGGTCTACTATGAGAATCCCAAAACTCCCACAATCCCACTTTGCTTGACCCAACCCAAAAGCCTCTCTCCAAAAGAATAGGAAATGCCAGCTTGAGAGCCAACCCCAAGCCCTGCAGTGGGCTGAGACCCACACGTCCAAATAAACCCCCAAAAAGCCCTTGGCCCTTTAGAACTTAGCCTAAATAGTGAGCTAACCCCAAGTTCCCAAAACAACCCTTCATCCTATTTTGTTAAATAACCCATAAGCCCACTCTAAAAGAAGCCTTACAGCCTATGTTTAAAAACGAAATCCATAAGCCCAATTTTTTAAATAGCCTAAACCCAATCCTCAAAACAGCTCCCAAAACCCATGTTTTAAAATAGCCTTGCAACCCAGTTTTAAAATATCCCACAAGGGAGCCATACAATCCACATTTTTAAAATAGCCTTGAAGCCCATGTTTTTAAAATAAACCAAAAGCCCCAAAGCCCAAAGCCCACATTTTTAGAAATAGCCTAAAGCCTAGTTTTAAAATAACTCACGAGCCTAGTCTTAAAAGGAACCCAGAGGTCACTCATTTTTAAAAATAACAAGGGGCCTAAATAGATCCTAATCTCACCAAGCCTCATTCCAAAGCCCGTCCCAATCAGGCCCAATGGTGGGTCTGAACAAACCTAAATAAATCCTGAGCCCACTAAGCCCCATTCCAAGGCCCATCCCAGTCAGGACCAATAGTGGTCCTGAACAAACCTAAATAGACCTTGAGCCCACCAAGTCTTATTCCAAGGCTCATCCCAGTTAGACCCAACAATGTGCCTGGAAAAAGCCAACTAAGACCCATCAAAACCAGGTGAGCTAACTCACCATAAGTGAACCCCGAGTCACCTCAACCCTAAATCAGTGAGTCAACCCATCGAGTCACCTCAACCCCACTCACTGGTTGGTGGTGAGTTAGCCCACCTGGAACTAGGTCCAACTCAAAATCCATAGACCAAAACATAGAAACTAAACCCAGAATGTCAAAACCAAACCTAGAACGCACAATCCATAATCCCCAAATCTAAACACAAAATAAAAAGGAGGGGGGCAAGGATACTCATCTAGAGTTCTTGGCGAATCTGTAAGCCTCTTTCATCCTTCATAAGGTCCAAACCCGTAAATAGTATTAGAAAGCATAGGTTAGATCCTAAAACTAGAAAAAGATAAGGAGAGGTGAAGGGAAACGAAGCAAGACATATATGAGGGGGGTTAGATCAAAGGTTAGTATCATAAATCTGGAAACACTCATAGATCTTAAAACCCTAGGAGGAAAGGGTAAAAGAGAGCCATCATAGATCCAAGAGCATAATAAATTAGGGAGCATAAAATTTGAATAGAAAGGGTTGAGATAGTAGAGAGGTGAGGGGGATTCAGAAAAGAGATCAGGAGAAGAGAAAGAAAGAAAGAGTTTGCATAATAGAAGAGGAAAGAGGGGAGATAGATCAAAGATTAGGGATGAGAGATCGTAGATCTGAGAGGGAGAAGAGAGGTTGCAGAGTAGAGAGGGAGAAAACATGAGAGAAAGAGGAGAAGGTTCAGAGAGAGAGAGATAGAAAGAGGAAAACGATAAAGAAATGAAAGAAATGGAGAAAGTAAAAAAATTTGGAATTTTTATATTTAGGGATAGTGGGCCACATGTCACCCCCACGCGGTGACACGTGGCACGTTCTAGACCAGAAGAGAGGGGATAGCATGGCTCAAGCTAGGTCATCCGATTTGTGCTTTCTCTGGACGACTAGATCTTTGCCACGTATACAATCCATGTTTAATGGATGGGGGCAACTGATGGTTGACTTGTGTCTAGGTGACATCACCCTGCCTAAAAAAAAGGAAATCAATGCATGACATCACCCCATTTAAAAAAATAATAATAATAATAAAATAAATAATAAATAGAATGGGGGCAACGTGTCACCACTGTGGGTGGACATGTGGCAACTATTGGTTGAGCCAGTTCATTCCAAATGAACTGGTTGACCTGGTCCATTTTGAATGAACTAGTTCACTCTTTTATTATTTATTTATTTATTCTCTTTTATTTTTTTTATTGTTTTTAAATGTTTTTTATTTTAAAAATTAGATAAAAATCACCAAAAAAATAGGAAAAAAATATGGAAACATATTTTTGAAGTCAAGAAAGTGTTTTTGGTTATTTTGACTTGGAAAAATGAGAAAAAAATCTTTGAAAATTCACAGAAAATTAGGAAAAAATGTTGAAAGTGCTCAAAAAAATTTCAGCAAGATGTTGAAAAGTTTGGAAACATTTTTAAAATATATTTTTGATGATTTTGTTAATTTTTGGGTGGGTGTGTTCTTATGATTTTAAAAAAGGCAATCGAGTATTTTAAAACCTCACCTGTATTGGCTCTGAGGGAGGTTTTTCTAACCAAATCCCCTCTTTTGGAGGTCATACTAGACATTCCTAAGTCACACCCAAATTTTTTATTCTCTTGCTAATTTCATTCATTTTTTATTTTGTTTGTTTGTTTATTTTAAAATGAGTTAATTAAACGGTTATTAATTTCAATTTGGGGATAATTTTTAGTTAATTAGGTACCGTTTATATAACGGGTGTGTAGGGGTGCAAATACGTTACCCTCATATAACTAAACTCCTTATCCCAATCATGGTATACGCAAATCAAGACTACTGATTCCTTGGCCTGTGTCTAGTATAGTGATCAATCAATTGAGCAGTAGTTACGTGTTCTAACCACACCAAGGAAAAATAGGTTAGTGGCGACTCCAAAAATCATTTTTTTTTTCAAAATTACATATCATATTCCCTCGCCTCCTGGGGCTCCAATTCTGAGACATCGCAATAGCTTGACGACTCTACTAGGGACATTAGAGAGTCAAACCATTAATTAATTATGAATTATCCCAAATATGAATTTTGTAAGTTATTTAAAAACTCCATCTTATTTGTTGAATATTTTTATATGATTGTGAATATTTGATTGTATGTATGTTTGAATAAGCATGTGTGAAGAATAATTTGTGGGGTTTTTTGAAATAGGCTAAGGATATGAACTCACACATATTTTCACTAGCTTTCTACCCGGGTTTCACCCTTTAGAAAAGAAAGAAGCATAGTACCGTTAGCCCTCTGAGACAAGTTATTTGGGGGTGCGTGAACAACTCTGCTTAGTTTGAACTTTGTCCAAGCCCATTGGGTGAGGATAAGGGACATGCTAGGAGCCCATTCTTAATAGGCCATAGTGCTTAACCACATTTATTTGCCTATAGTTTTCCCTCCCTTAAGATAGAGCCTCATTGAAAAACCTCAAGTAAGTCATCCGTCGGGGGTTGGGATAGTGATGAGAATTGACAAGTACCATTAAATGATGAGAATCGATAAGCACCATTAAAGGATCCATTGCATGTTCTAGTTAGGCCTATCACTAGAGAGAGATCCAAGAAGATCAAAGAAACACTTCATGGGATGATTCAAGATATTCAGGCTTATTCAAAAATGGGGCACCCAAGCTTGGCCCAAAGAAAGATGAAGGCTTAATAAACTTAATCCAAGTTTCTAATAGAATTGATCTTACTTAAATGCTATAATATTTTTAATAATGGTGTGCTATTCAAATATGATATTTGACTTTTTGAGTTTTGTGTTATATTTAATTTGTAATCTTGTAAGAAGTCTTAGTAAGTTGTTGAGAGTTGTTGGGCCTACCTTTGAATTTTGTGTTATATTTAATTTGTAATCTTACAAGAAGTCTTAGTAAGTTGTTGAGAGTTGTTAGGAGTGGTTGGAAGTGTTAATGCTTTGTCTTTTACGCTATGCCTATAAATAGTCTTCTCATTGTAAGAACAAACATCATGGAATAAAACATTGAATAAAAATGTGAGGTTTTGTTGCTTCTGTTAGTTTTTCATAGAACTTGAGAACTTATCAAGGATTCTTCCTTGTGGCGTTCAAATTTTATACCTTTAGTTCGTGATTTAATTATAATCATTGGGTCGAGGTTTGTCACTTTATACCTTTGGTTCATGATTTAATTATAATCATTGGGTTTAGGTTTGTTACTTTATACCTTCAGTTCATGATTTAATTATAATCATTGGGTCAAGGTTTGCTACATAAACCTTTAGTTCGTGTTTCATTTATAAACGTTGGGTCAACGTTTACTATCCAAAATCTGAATTTTAGCTTTCTTGGGCAAGCATTCCAATATTGGTTGATGGGTCTTAACACGTGTCAATTGAGGTTCGCAACATTTGGTATCAGAGCTTAAGTTTTAAAATCAGGTTTACTAGTCCTTTTATCATTTGTTTCTTATTTTCATCCTATCTTATTATGTTTATGTTCATTATTTGTTCTTGTTTTGTAATGTGTACCACGTAGAAAAAAAAAAAAAGCATCAGAAAAGAAAAGAAAAAAAAAAAAAGAGATGTCAAAAATAAATAAAGAAGCGTTAGAAAAAAAAAAAGTAAAAAAAAGGAGATGTCAAAAAAAGAAAAGAAAGCAAAAAAAAAAGGTGATATTGAAGCAACATATACTATCATTTGGTACTTACCAAGGTTTTTTTGTTTTTTTTCTTGAATCATGACTTTTGTAGTTTCATTTCCCTCAAACATCTAATTTTTTGTCCTCTTCCTTTATCCATTGTTTCTATAATATTTTCTTACCGTCAATATTGGTTTAAAATACTACACGGATTCGACGACGAATCCTTTTGAAGAGACGGGGAATGATGAGAATTGACAAGTACCATTAAATGATGAGAATCGATAAGCACCATTAAAAGATCCATTAAATGTTCCAGTTAGGCCTATCACTAGAGAAAGATCCAAGAAGATCAAAGAAGCACTTCATGGGATGATTCAAGATATTTAGGCTTATTCAAAAATGGGGCAACCAAGCTTGGCCCAAAGAAAGATGAAGGCTTAATAAACTCAATCCAAGTTTCTAATAGAATTGATCTTGCTTAAATGCTATAATCTTTTTAATAATGGTGTGCTATTCAAATATGAGATTTGACTCTTTGAGTTTTGTGTTATATTTAATTTGTAATCTTGTAAGAAGTCTTAGTAAGTTGTTGAGAGTTATTGGGCCTACCTTTGACTTTTGTGTTATATTTAATTTGTAATCTTACAAGATGTCTAAATAAGTTGTTGAGAGTTGTTAAGAGTGGTTGGAAGTGTTAATGCTTTGTATCCTAGGCTATGTTTATAAATAGTCTTCTCATTGTAAGAACAAACATCATGGAATAGAACATTGAATAAAAATGTGAGGTTTTGTTGCTTCTATTAGTTCTTTAGAGAACTTGAGAACTTATCAAGGATTCTTCCTTGTGGCGTTCAGATTTTGTACATTTGGTTCGTGATTTAATTATAATCATTGGGTCAAGGTTTGCTACATAAACCTTCGGTTCGCATTTCATTTATAAACGTTGGGTCGAGGTTTACTATCCAAAATATGAAATCTAGATTTCTTGGGCAAGCATTCCAACGTTATTTGCTGGGTCTCAACGCGTGTCGCGTGTCGGTTCAGGTTCGCATCATTTGGTAAGTATTCCAATATTGGTTGTAGGGTTTCAACGCATGTTAATTGTGATTCGCATGAGAAAGGATCCTTATCCTTCTTCATGACTGGGTTTAATTTTTTCTTGGATGTTTTTCTTGGTGATTTATCTCACATTCATTGCATGCATGTTAGGTATATCACTACATTTTCAAAATTCTAGGATAACCCAAAATTACTTCATGGAGGGTCTAGTGGTAAACAAAGAAGATGAGGTCATAGTCTAGTCATATTCTAAATCCCAACAAAATTGTTATGGGAATAGTCTGAATTAGAGTCTTGATATCATGCTACAAACATAGATCAAGTTAGACACTAGAACAAAGATTTTGAGAGAGGTGAAGAATATCTGGATCAGCTGGATAGTTGAAAAACATCTCAAATTTTCCTGATTATATGGTCATATTGGGTTCTTGCTGCATGTGGTAGTTAACTGCGAGATAATAAATGTCTTGAGATAATTCTGGAATCTTGCTTATTATTGCTTTACATTAGAAGAAATAGACATGGCTCCCACTATTGAAGAGTATATGTCTTTGCTACACCTACCAAAGAACTATGGGACCTATGGACCTAATCCCGCCACATCTTTCAGGAGGGAACTATATAAAGTGATTGAGGTCAAGACTCAGAGTATAAATAAACATATTGCAAAAGGAGCTAAGGTCATCCCCTAGGAAGACTTGAAAACTCTGGTTAAAGGGGAAAAGTGGAGGAAGTTCACATAAATATGCTAGCTCTTGCCATCGATGGGCTAGTAATTTTTCCAGAAGAGATAGGGTCCATTGACCATGGAACTACTTCTTTCCTAGCTCAAGTTTAGAATGGGTTTAATCTAGTACCCAATAACTTGGCAGAGACATTCTGATCCCTTAATCACTACGGAGTCAAAGGAAAAGGGCAATTGAAGTGTTATGTTCCATTGCTCTATGTCTGGTTTATGAGTCACATTCTATGCAAGGAAAGGTGGTTTCCTCTTGTGTTCTCAAATCTTCGTATCCCTCTAGTAGATTTTGAGAAAGCTTTATAGAAATGATTCCTGAACAAGAAAGAATGGGCCAAAAGGATGCACAATTGGCAAACAAAAGGATTCTCGTGGCATGCTCCATGGATGGGAAATTTTGATATGATATACCGATGGGGAGACATTCCATGGGTCCCATTGGTAAGCCCATTGGGGTGGAGTTTCTTATGCTCCTCTCATGTTCAAAAAACAAATAGGCTCTTGTGAGTTCATACACATGACTCACAGATTGGGTAATTCAAAATTTTCCTATGAAAAAGTGGGGTTCCATAAGCTAATAGGACGATTTGTGGCTGCGTGGAAAACCGTCCATGTAATAGATTCAGGCAGGCATTTGATCAAGCTCCATGGAGATTATTAAAATTGGGCCACAAGCTAGATTAATCCCCAAATTGAAAACTCCCCGATGAATGGAACTCGAATAATTCCAAACCTACTAATGGCACATGCAGACCAAGTTTAGATTAAAGAAAGAATGATGGAAGCGGAGCTAAATGCTAGAATGATCAAGAAAAGTGAATGCTGAATAATCCTTCAATGACAGAGAAATGTGAGACATAAAAAGGATAAACACATACAAGGTGACGATGAAATAATAGCTTTAAGAATAGAACTTTAAGTTAAGGCTCAAATCAACATAACATTGTTCAAAATCCTAGATGCCAAAGGTGAAAGAAAATCCTAAACTCTACAAGTGCAATGACAAGCAAGATGCTGCTGAACATTAGACCTCAAAATTTATTTGGTTAAGCGTAATCAAAGCAAAATGTATTGTAATAAAATCAGCTAATCACAAATGATCTTGTGTTCCCATGTTTGTTTCCTTTTATGTAACAAGGGCTGTCTCAATTATTTTGGCAATGTAATAATTTAATTTGCATTACATAAGCATTCATGCATTGTGCACATATTCATGCAT
Organism: Malania oleifera; assembly: GCF_029873635.1. Lineage (NCBI taxonomy): Eukaryota > Viridiplantae > Streptophyta > Magnoliopsida > Santalales > Ximeniaceae > Malania > Malania oleifera. The sequence continues at coordinate 82,001,025 of NC_080427.1, forward strand.
ACATACTCATGAAAAAGGGTTTTTTTTTTCTTTTTAGAAATAAAGAAAGATCCCAGCTAATAGAATTCAACATTGAGTCTACCGCGCATCCCTACCATATTTAAAGAAAAGCCAGAATCACAAGTGAACATTTGGAAAAACTTGTCATGAAACTGGAACAAGGCCAAGAGGAGATAGGCAATGATGTTAGGGAAATCTGAGATCAAATGAACAAGATGATGGAATTTCTAAAGGCTGCGAATAAGGGAAAGGCCGCACAAGCTCCAAAACTCGAGACAGAATCAGATACTTTTCATGCACTAGGGTATAATCTAGTTCACGAATAGCCCTCCTCCAAACCCACTTGTGTGAAAAATGGTTCATATCCAACTCCACAACCGTTTATACCCTCTATGTCAGATTAGGGATTCCTAGTTATAAGGACACCCCCAATGATGTTCTCAAATCAAGGAATGGATAAAGAGCATAACCTCAAGTCAAAAATTGAACAAAGATATGAAATATTGGAAGACCGCCTTTGAGCTATGGAGGGGACTAAATTTTTTGGGTTAGTTGGCGCTTTCAACCTATGCTTGGTCCCAAGGGTGACACTGCCACCTAAATTTAAAGTTCCAAAATTTGAAAAGTTTGATGGGTCCAAGTGCCCATTAACTCATCTCTGCATGTACTGCCAAAAAATGACGGCATGTTCTGATGAAGATAAGTTGTTGATACATTGCTTCTAAGCTAGCTTGACTGGAGTGGCGATCAGATGGTACATTCAACTCGACCAAGCCAAAATACGCACCTTGAAGGATTTGGCTCATGCCTTTATTACTGCAGATACCCTAAGTTTTACCAGGTCATTTCGAAGGTCCTAAGTCAAAATTTTGAAGTTTGTGCTAATTCATTAATTGTTCTTGAGTTCCGAAATTGATAGATTGCAATGCGTTTACTTAATCGTGTTCACAAGTGTACCTAACTGGTTGTTTTAAAATCATACCATATGAATTTTGGATAAAGTTGGGAATTTCTAAAAAAACATTGCCAAAGTGCAATTGATCAAATTTTTAATTTAATGGTGGGAGCCCTGAGTTGATTACCCTCTTAATCATATTCCTACATGACAAATGTCCTATGATCAAACTGTGGAGTTTAATTGGTGATCAATTGAAAATTGGTTTTGAATTTGAACACACCAGTAATAGATTTAACATGAATTGAAATTTTTTATTAAAGGAAGGGGCACATGCCCAAGGTGTGGAGTATAGAGCGATGTGGAAAAATATAGTGCAAATACAGGCAGTTGAAAAATAAAAAAATACACATATTACAAATTACAGCTGAGAGAATACAAGAAAATACAAATACAAAGAAAATGCAGCAATACAAATGAAATACAAAATACTACAAAATAATACAGAGAAACAGAAAAGTCAACTGGATCCAATCCTCGGTTGCTAGCTGGAATAGCTGGGAGCATCTTCGAAGCCTCTTACGCACAAAAAGGAAAATTGGCAAGTTTAGTTGTTAAAAGAATTTAAAAAAGAACAACTAAAAATTCACATGTGCACAATGATGGAGAATGAAAGTTGTTAAAATATTTCCTGCCTAAATCGCAGGAATAAAGGGGCAGATTGTTACTAAAATCTATTGTAGGAAAAGCATTTGGGTGCCAAATGAGCTGCCCATACTCCTTATAAATAGGGAGTCTCGCATAGTGTAAGGAAAAGAAGGAATTAAAAGGGGAAAGGGCTCAAAAAGTGAGGGGGAGCAAAAAAAATAAATAGGTAAAGAGAAAAAAGGGGCAGAGCATTAGAGAGAAAGATGAGGATATAGAGAAATTAGCCATCATAAATCGGTGGAGAGAAAAAAAAAAGGCACAGAGCATTAGAAAAAAATCGGGGGAGAGGAAAGATAGAGAAATTAGTAGTAAAAGGGGGAGAGATGATATAGATAAATTAGAAAAAGAGAGAGTAGTTAGAGCATTAGAGAGAGCTTGAGGGAATCACAGAAAGCAATTGGACGATTGTGAGGAGAAGTTAGAAGGTAGAAACACAAAGAGCAATTACCAACTAGACAGAATTGGGAGGATTGAGAAGCAGTTCTCAAACCAACTGCAAAAGCTGCAGTAACCAGTTGATGACCAGGAGCCCAAAGAATACATAGACCCACCGAGGAGGGAAAAGAAAATCGAAGGACTAAGAGAGCCATAGGTAATACTGTTTCATTCCTTACTTGCAAGGAATTGTGGGTATATTTTGTAGGATATTCAAGCCTCAACTCGAGCCAGACCCCCATTGAACCAGATTGAACCAACCCCTCTAAACCAAGACCCGGTTCAACTCGAACCAGGTCCTACCCGATTTTGAAGCCCACTTCTCTTTTAGTTTAAGACCCAATCCCTTTGTTAAGCACTAACCCGAGGCTCATTTTTAAAAACTAACCCGAGGCCCATTTTAAAAACTAACTTGAGGCCCATTTTCAAAACTGGCTCGAGGTCCATTTTCAAAGCTACCCTGAGGCCCATTTTCAAAACAGCCCTAACCCACATCCTTTTAAAAACAAAGCCCAAAATAATTTTTAAAATAAATCCCAACTTGATTTCAAAAACAAAGCCCAGTTTAATTTTAAAATAAATCCAAAGCTCGTTTTTTTTAGTAACCCAACCATTTGTTAAAACTGACCCAGGCACATTACTTAAGAACCACCGCCATACATGACCCAAGCCCAACACGTGCCAAAGCACACGTGGCTTACTAGGAGCATTTAAGAGTCCACACAGCCCCCACAGGTTGACTCATGCGAGTAAAACTGATACGAACTCACTGGGTAAGGACAATCTGACTCATATTCAACCCAAAACCTTAACCAACCTACAACCCTAACGGATCTGGAACGGGTTCCTACACCAAATTTGTCATCCCCAACAGATTAGCCATTTTCTAGAGACCCAGGGTCCTAAACTTGAGTAGTCATCCTCAATCATTTGTGGGTCCCCACTAACCACTAACCTCTAATAACCACTAATGACCCAAGAAAGTTTGTTGAGATAAGTGGTTTCATCCCAAAAGTTTGGTCAGTTGAAAGTGTGTGCTCCAACTTGGTTAAATTAGGCGTCTTTTGTCTTTATAGCCATGTTGCTACAAAGTAACAAAAGAATAATTTCCACTGTCATTTTCAAGCAACAATTATAAAAAGGGGCAGCTGTAGGCGCCATAATTTTTACCAAATCATTTGAAAGGTCCTAATTCAAAATTTTGAAGTTTGTGCTGATTAATTAACTGTTCCCGAGTTCCTGTATTGATAGACTGCAATGGGTTTACTTAACCATCTTCACAAGTGTACCTAACTGGTTGTTTTAACATTATACCATTGGAATTTGGGATAAATTTGGGAATTTCTAAAAAAAAAAAAACATTGCCAAAGTGTGATTAATCAAATTTTTTTATTCAAGGGTGGGAGCCTTGAGTTTATTAGCCTCTTAATCATATTCCTAAGTGACAATTGTCCTAAGATCAAGCTGAAGAGTTTAATTGGTGATCATCTGAAAATTGGTTTTGAATTTTAACACAACGGTAATGGATTTTACATGAATTGAAATTTTTTATTACAGGAAGGGGCACGTGCCCAAGGTGTGATGTACAAAGGGAAGTGGCAAAATATAGTGCAAATATAGGCAATTGAAAAGCACAAAAATGCACATATTGGAAATTACAACTAAGAGAATATAGGAAAATACAAATGCAAGGAAAATGCAGCAATATAAAGGAAATATAGAATACTACAAAATAATACAGGGAAACAAAAGGTCAAGCAGATCCAATCCTCGGTTGCCAGCTAGAATAGCTGGGAGCATCTTCAAAGCCTCCTGTGCACAAAAAGGAAAATCAGCAAGTTTAGTTTTTAAAAGAAATTCAAAAATAACAAATAAAAATTCACATGTGTGCAATGATGGAGAAAGAAAGTTGTTAAAATATTCCCTGCTTGAATCAAATGAGTAAAATGGCAGGTTGTTACAAAATTCTATTGGAGATAAAGCATTTAGGTGCCAAATGAGCTGCCTAGACTCCCTATAAATAGGGAGTCTAACACAATGCAAGGAAATGAAGGAATTAGAAGAGGAAATGGCTTGCATAGTGGGGAGGAGCAAAAAAGAGAAATCAGTAGAGAGAAAAAAGGGTCAGAGCATTAGAGAGAAATCGGGGGAGAGGAAAGATAAAGAAATTAGCAAAAGAGAGAGCGGTTAAAGTATTAAAGAGATCTCGGGGGAATCACATAAAGCAATTGGAAGATAGTGAGGAGAAGTTAGAAGGAAGAAGAACAAAGAGGAATTACCAGCAAGGCAAAACCGAGAAGACTGAGATGAAGTTCTCAGACAAACTACAAAAGCTAGAGTAACCACTCGATAACCAGGAGCCCAATGAATACATAGACACATCAAGGAGGGAAAAGAAGACCAGAGGACTTAGAGGGCCATAGGTAATATCGTCAACCCCCTTTTCATTCCTTCCTTGCACGAAATTGTGGGTATATTTTGCAGGATATTCAAGCCTCAACCTGAACCATACCGCTGTTGAACCAGACTGAACCATACTCTCTGAACTAAGACCTGGTTCAACTCAAACTGGGTCCAAGTCAACTTCGAAGCCCACCTCTCCTTTAGTTTAAGACTCGACCCTTTTGTTAAAAACTAACCCGAGGCCCATTTTTAAAAACTAACCCGAGGACCATTTAAAAAACTAACTCGAAGCCCATTTTAAAAAACTAACTTGAGGCTCATTTTCAAATCAGCCCTAGACCACGTCCTTTTAAAAATGAAGCCCAACTTAATTTTTAAAACAAATCATAACTTGATTTTTAAAACAAAGCCCAACTTAATTTTAGAAGAAAGCCCAAGCCCATTTTTTTTACTAACCCAACCGTTTGTTAAAACTGACCCAGACCCATCACTTAAGAGCTAGCCTTATACGTGACCCAAGACCAACACGTGCCACAACACACATGCTCACTCCGAGCATTTATGAGTCCACATAGCTCCCACGAGATGACTCGTGTGAGTCAACCCGATACGAACTTCCCTGGTAAAGACGATCTAACTTGTCTTCAACCCAAAACCCTAACAAACCTGCAACCCTAATGGATCTGAAACCCTAACGTCCCTGAACTCTGACCTTGCCGAACATGAAACCCTAAGTTGCCCAAGCTCAACCAACAATCAGATCACATAAAAAATCAAACAATGCCAATGGTAGGAATGAACAAAGAATCAAAAGGGAGGACAATACTTATCTTCGGCAATACTGAATCAGTACCTTTTAGACCTCGAATCAAACATTAGTTCTAGAAATCCCTCGGATGTCCTAGTACTCGTTGTTGCAAAGATGAATTGAAATGGAGGCTCTCGGCTTGGCTGAGGGAACCATTGACAGAGAATGGAAAGGTTAGATGATGATTTGAAACCATATGGTTTTAGATCGTTTTGGAAATAGAAAAAGGAGAGAAGTGAGGTTCGCTGTGTTTTTGGAGCTTCAGGGAGAGAGGATTTGAACTTGGGATTGGTTTGCTTAGAGGAGGTGAGTCAAGGAGAGTAGAAGACCCCAGGAAAAGAGAAGAGATTCATAAAGAAAGAAAGGAGAAAATTTATGTGAGAGAGAGCCACTATGAGAAAGGTTAAAGAAGGGAGAGTGGGTTTTCTGAGGGAGAGAAGGAATGGGAGATTCAGGAAGAATGTCGACTTGGAACCCTAGTGTTTCAGATCGCTGAGGGAGGGAGGGAGGAAGAGAGATCTAGGGTTTTGAAGTAAAGGAGGATCCGCTTAAACAGTGAGCTTTAGAGAGGAAGAAAATAAATTATAGAAAGCTTGAAAAAAGTTTGAGAGAGAAGACAGAGAGAGAGAGTGAGTTGCAGAAACCCTAGGGTTTCATTTGCAGAGAGGAAGGGAGAGAGAAAAGAGACGGGAAAGCTTCGGGAGAGAGATGAAAAAATGAACAAAATGAAAAAAAATTTGATTTCTATATGTCCTGTTTAGGGACCGTAGGATTGTGACACGTGGCTTCCCCTCCACTGCTCCTTCATGAACTACACGGCCTATTGATTACCATTGGATCGGTGCTTCCTCACATGGCTAGGATCACGCCACATCACTGATCCATGTATGCTTACCCCCAACTGTATGATTTGTGTTTTCGGGTGACGATCTTGATCAAGCAACGTCACAGGTCCGAGTGCACCCTAATCCCAGTCGTCCAATCCGCGTCTCCCCACAATGGCCATGATCGAACCACGTCACCACTCCACACCTGTATGCGCTCATTCATATGACCACCGACACGTGGCACACTCAGCCTCTACACCTTCTCATTAAGTGTGGCTCCCTCATGGTCATCCGATCAGTGATTTTACACAATGGACAAGATGTGCCCATGTCGACAATCCAGGTTGCACAGAACAGACCCGTTCAGCAATCAACATGTGGCCTAGTCTTGAACTGATTAAACCCTTTGATAGGTTCCCCCTTGAACCGATTGACTCCTTGAACCAATACAAACTGCCCTTTTCTTTTATTTTTTTTCATTATTTATATTTAATTATTTATCTAGTTTATAAATTCAAGAAAATTTTTGAAAAATCAGAAAAAAAATTTGAAAAAATAGAGGAAAATTATAAAAATAGTTTTGATTGAGTTTTCATTGTTATTTTTATTTATATTTTTATTGTAATATTTAATTAAAAATTCAGGAAAAATATGGAAAAATTACGAAAAAGAAAAATTCAGACAAATTAGAAAAATATTTTGGAGGTCGAAAATTGCTTTTGCACACTCTTTATCTAGAAAAATTCCAAAAGCCTCCCAAGAATTTCATTTAATATATATTATTTAATACTTAGAAAACTTCCATAAATTTATATAAAAAAAAAATATCTGGGAGTTTACTTTTCCTAACATATTTTCTCGATTTTCTTTCCCTATGATTTCAAAAAAGGGTATTAGCTTTTCAAGCTTCACAAGTCCTAGATACTACGTATTATGTAAATATTTGTGTGGTCCTTTTATTGTGCATGTTTCTTGGTGATTTTGTACATTCACAAAGAAATTAAAATAGAAAGGCTATTAAATTTAATTTGGGATAATTTTCAATTAATTAGGCACCGTTCGTAGAACTGGTGTATAGGGGGGTGCTAATACCTTCCCCTTGCATAACCGAACTCTCGATCCCTACTTTGGTAATGCAAATCGATTCTACCCTTAATTGGGTGGTAATCATGTGTTTTCACGACACTCCAAAAGATTTGTGATGACTCCTACATCCATTTTTCACGAAAATAAACATATCATTTTCAATTCACCCACCTTGGGGCACCCTCGCTCCCGGGATGTCGCGACAATTACCTAGTACCACCATATGGTAGATATGTGACCCTACAAAATATGGAAAAAAATGCCAGCGATACCTTTAAAGAGTATGTGTACAAATAGAGGGAAGGGAAGCTGCATGAAAGTCAAGGTATAGTCCCAAAAGGGGGGGTGAATTGGGTTATTAAAATTTTCTTTTAATTCTTTTTAAGATTTCTTTAACCTCTAGAAACACCCAACAAAAACTTAGTTTGTTTAATTAATCCACAATCACACTTAATCTCAACACAAGTAAACAATACCCAAACAATCCAATCAAACACAATATACTCAATCAATATATAAGATGTAGCACTTTTCAACTTTAGCAAAAACTCAAGGTAGAGTTCATTTGTAGCCCTGTGAATATGTGTTTGTTTCAAGCCCTGTAATGAATGAAATTTGCTTATCCTCTCTCAACTAAGATTTCCGCAAACGATTAAACAACGTACTCCCTTTTGGGTTTCCACAAAAGTTTAATCAAACACACTTTCTTAAGTTAAGGGTCTTCTTAATCTTGGTTTTTGATTTTCAGCAACCTGCACTTTGCATACACACCACACAATACATATATGCTGAAACTAAAGAGAAGGGTAAGAGTGAGACCAAGATTTTTATGAGATTCGGCTTATCCCAAGCCTACGTCCTTGCCTTAGGCCAATACCACCTAAGGTTTACACTATAGCACTCCTTTCCGGGTGGAACTAACCTTTGCAAATCCCTCCTTAAGGGTAGAGCCCCCTCTCCAAGTGATACCCCACGCTTGGTTCAACAATCCAAACAATCCTTAAATCGTCAACAACTATAAGAAAGATAATAGACAATCTAGTGCACAATGTCACTCTGAAAAGAGTAGATTAGTACAATTGAAAGTACTATATACTTCAATATAAAATATCAAAAGAAATAGAATTGAAGCTCAAGAGTGATTTCACTAAAGAAGCATAAAATAATTTGATGAATTACAAGAAATAATTTTACTAGTATCAATGAACTAGAAGCAGAAATTAGCTTTGAAAACTTGATCAATAAAGCATAAATAAAATAAGAAGAATTGAATATACAACCTGAGATGCAAAGAATGATGAAACTTGATGAAAAACATATTGTATCTAGTGAATACCCCACTGTTACAATAAAATTAGGAACTGAAAAAGAACCAAAACAAGTAAAAATTGGGGCATTATTGAATAATGGGGAACGTGATCAAATAATCAACCTCTTGCAATAGTACATTGATGCATTTGCATAGTCATATCAAGATATGCAAGGGTTTGACACATACTTGGTATCGCATAAGATACCTACTTATCCTGATAGTAAACCGCTAAAATAGAAATTAAGGAGAATGAGGCAAAAAAAATTGCTAAAAATAAAGGAGGAGGTCAAAAAATAGTTTAAGGCGGGGTTTTTGGAAGTAGCTAAATATCCCAAATGGATTACCAATGTAGTACCATCAATGAATAAAAATGGAGAAGTGAGAGTGTGTATTAATTATAGGGATCTAAATAAAGCTAGTCCTAAGGATAATTTTTCACTCCCCTAAATAGATGTTCTAGTGGATGACACTGCGGGGCACTCTGTGTTTTCCTTCAAGGATGGATTGTTGGGGTATAATCATATCAAAATGGCACTAGAAGAAAAAGAAGAAATCAAGTTCATTACCTTATGGGGAACCTTTTGATAGAAGGTTATGCCATTCAGTTTAAAGAATGTGGGGGCAATGTATCAACGAGCCATGGTGACCTTGTTCCATGACATGATGCATAAGGAAATGGAAGTATATGTGGAAGCTATGATTGTCAAATCTCAGAATGGGTAAGATCACACAAAAAATTTAGGGAAGCTATTTAAAAGTTTAAGAAAATGGAAACTTAAATTAAACCTAGAAAAATGCACCTTTGGCACTACTTCAGTGAAACTACTAGGACTTGGGGTGAGTAAGAAATGGATTGAGATAGACTCAAATAAAATAAAGGCCATCCAAGAAATGCCAAGCCCAAAAATTGAAAAATAGGTCCGAAGTTTCTTGGTAAAATTGAATTACATTGCTAATTTCATTTCTCAATTGACCGCCACATGTGAACTGTTGAATTAGGTGCAATCCCAAGGGCAGTGAATTGGGTATTTTAAAATTCTTTGAATCTATTTACCACTTAATTCCTACTTGTATATTTAATCCCTAAAAATTCAATTTACCAATAAGTCCTAATTATCTAATTAATTGTGTGCAATGTTATTCAACCTACACATGCAATACAAACAATTTAAATATAGCGCTAAAAGTAAATAGTAAAGGGAAGAGAGAAGACAAACACGATTTTTATAAGGTTTAGCCAACTCGGCCTACGTTCTCGCCTTGCGCAACCACTCAAGGATTTCACTAAAATATCTTCTCCTTAAATTGGGATGGAACTTCCCTTACAATTTGTTGCTTACAATAGGCACAACTCCCTCCTACTCTACTGCTTACAAGAGATACAACTCTCTCCTCAATCCCGGTTCACACACCGAATCGTGTATACAACAGAATCTGTAAAAACACTCAAAAATGCTTCCAAACAAAAGCTCGTGAGTACAATTCCAATTCCTAATACATTAACATATGATAAAATATGAAGCTCAGAATGTATGAAACAATATACTTGTTTATGTATGATATGCTTTAACACACAAACCCCTTTTTATCAATTCTCCCAAAAATGTTTGTATAAAAACAATGCTTTGGAAATCTTAGGTTAGATCTTTGAGTATAAAGATAACTTTGTAGATTGCAAAGATGCTAAACACACTTTGTCAAACACACAATATTTCTCTAAATATTACAAACTCAACGTGATCTTGATAATATTAACTTAATGTATGTATATGTATCTCTAAGATGATAATGGCAAGGATCTACAAACTTAATATTTGATTTTCAAAAAATATCCTTCAAGATGTATATAGATAGTTATGCACTTCTAAGGATATATGTATATTCAAATAGTTTAGATGTATTCAAAAATATCAGCCTTAAACTAAGAATACACTTGAATAAAGAAAATTTAATCAATGATCAAATACAAAACTTTCTCAAGGATTGAGTTTGTCAAAAACAATCTTTATTTGAATGTGAAAACTCAATATCAAGTTTCTCTAAAGATATCAAAATAGATGGTGATATGAGGTTCTCTAACAAAACTAAATGTAATAACCAAACCTCAAACTAAGTTGAAGCACAAGATGTATAATAGAGATCCCTTTAGATTTTCTAAGGTGATTTGCCCAAAGATGATGTGTAGAAACTAGAGCATAGGCAAACATACAGCAACCAACTCAAGTATCTCAGTTTTCTTTTCAATAAAATGTGTTCTTCGCTTTACGTTGATCTTCTTGTGTTTTAGCTTACATACTAGGGTTTAGATAATCAGTATTTATAGTGTCTTACCCTTAGAATTGATCTCAACCATTAGATCAAAAGATAGCTCGCGTGTTTACACAATAAAAATTAAATTTTTCATCTTTTCAGCAACTTTAGACGACTTAAGTCAAGAGCCCAGACGACTGAAGTCCTTTTCATCCTTTGGAAAAATAACCTAGACACAGGGTCAAACGACCGAAGTGTCGAGTTCAGACGACCGAGGTCAAGGTTCAATCATCTGAGGTGCTTCTGCCAGTTTCTATTTTTCACCCAAAATTCTTCAGACAACTGAGCTTATTCTTCAGACGTTTGAGGAAATTTTTCAGTCAACCAACTTAAACTTCAGTCAACCGAAGTCCCTAATTTTTCATATTTACTTTCTAGTTCAAAAATTTGTTTTGCCTTCTTTCTTGGCTCTTTTATAAAAACATTTTCCAGGGTTTTGACATTTTCTAAGTCCATGAATATCCCCTAATGATGTTCATGAAATGCACGAGTGTTAAAGCCATTCTAGGATGTGATTTGAGTCTAAAATTAAATCATATGAAAATGTAAGTACATGAGGTCTGAGTACCCATTCCCAAGATATGTTTGAACTTTGTTGCTTGCATCTTGATTCTCATACTCTTTGAGTTCCATGGATCTTGCCAAGATATGTGTGCTTTACTTTAAGGCTTCCATTACTTGTTATCCTTCCATGCATGCTTAATATGGTTCCTGTTCACAAACTCCATGCACAGATCAAATACCAAATGATTTGTCATTATCAAAACCGGATTGGACTCATTGAGTCACCATGAACCCATATTCAAATTATTGCAGTAAAATAATCCTGAAAAATGGAACGATGAATGTCAAAATGTATTTGAAAAGATAAAGGAATATCTTCTGAATCCCTTAGTATTAGTTCCCATGGTACCCAAAAAACCACTCCTTTTATACTTAGCAGTTTCAAAAAATTCAATGGGATGTGTATTGCAACAACATGATGAGACAGGAAGAAAGAAACTAGTTATTTACTATCTGAGCAAGAAATTCACAAAATATAAGGCTAAATACTTAGACTTGAAAAAAAAACTTGTTTTGCCTTGGTTTGGGCAGTCAACAGGCTGAGGTAATATACTCTATATTATAGCACTTGGTTAATTTCCCAGATGGATCCAATCAAATATGTTTTCATAAAACAAGCTCTGACCAGCAGGGTAGCTAGATGGCAAATGTTGTTAATGGAATATAACATCACTTATGTAACCAAAAATTCCATTAAAGGAAGCGCGATAGATGAATACTTGGCAGATAGGGCCATTGATGATTACCAACCCATGGAAATTGATTTTATTGACAACGACATTGATTCGGTGAGACAAGTGGAAGAAAGCCAGGCTTGATGGGTAATGTTGTTAGGTGGAGCATCCAACATGTGGGGACATGGAATAAGGGTAGTATTGATATCACCAGAGGATAGGTATTTTCCTATTACAGCTGAACTCATGTTTCCTTGGACTAACAATGTGGCAAAATACGAGGCATGGGTGTTAGGTCTATAAGTCGCTCTTGATAGAGGAATTAAGGAGTTAACCTTTAAGGGAGATTCCTCTATGGTAATACATTAATTAATAGGCGAATGATAGACCTGAGAAGCCAAATTAATCCCTTACCAGCAATTTATTTAGGAGATGGCAAAATAATTTATCATTATCTAGTTTCTTCATTGGCCTTGAGAAAACAATTAGATTCCTGACGCTTTGGCAACACTGGCAGCGCTATTCAATGTAAAACAAGGGCCAAAAGTCGAGCCCATTCAAATAAGGATATAGAGAGAGCAAATATATTGTGTAAGAATGAAGAAGTTAATAGGAAACTGTTGTTCTATGACATAAAGAAATATATCCAAAAATAGGAATATCCTGTAGGAGCCTCGGATAATGACCAAAGGACCATCAGGAGGTTAGCTATGGGATTTGTTCTAGACGGATAAGTACTTTATTAAATGAACCACAAAATGACACTTATATGGTGTGTGGAGTCATAAGAGGCACAACAAATTATGCAAGAGGTCCATAAAGAGGTTTGCGGTACACATGTTGGTGGTCATTCGTTGGCTCGAAAAATTCTCAAGTGCGGGTATTACTAGATGACCATGGAAAAGGACTATATAAACTATGCAAGGAAATTCCATAAGCTCCAAATTGTATATAGGCTCCACCTTTCCAACTTCATATATTGCCCTCACCTTGACCTTATTCACCTTGGGGCATGGATGTGATTGGACCAATAACCCCGAAAGCAAGCGACTAACACCATTTCATTTTTGTGGACATTGATTACTTCACCAAGTGGGTAGAATCAGCTTCATATTCAAGTTTTACTCAGAATGTGCTCTATCGTTTCATTTGGTGGGAAATAATCAGCTGGTTTGGGATCTCAAAAGGGATAATATCAGACAATGCCAAGAATTGGAACAGTTAGGTAACAACAAAGTTATGCGCTCAATTTTAAATCAGACATTATAACTCAACACCCTACCGGCCGCAGAAGAACGGAGCCGTGGAAGTAGCTAATAAGAATGTCAAAAATATTTTGGAAAATATGACCAACACCTACAAGGACTAGCATGAGAAGTTGCCTTTCTCCTTGTTAGCCTACCAAACCTCCATCCGTACTTCCACAACAACTGCCCCTTACTCGCAGGTCAACGGGATGGAGGTAGTCATCCCAGTTAAGATCAAGATCCCATCCTTATGAGTCTTGAAAGATGTAGAATTAATAGAAGATGAATGGATAAAAAGCAAGGTATAACCAGTTGAATCTTATTGAGAAAAAAAGGTTGACTGCTTTGGTTCACATACAACTTTATCAAAGAAGAATGATGAAGACTTTCAACAAGAATGTGTGCCCTCGCCGGTTCCAAAAGGGAGAATTGGTTCTAAAAAAAATACTATCAAATCATAGTGAACCCCGAGGTAAATGCATTCCAAGTTATGAAGGACCCTACGTTTTGAGGAAGGCTTTTTTAGGAGGAGCATTGTTATTAGTCGATATGGATGGAAAAGATCTTCTACACCCTATTAATTCTATTACTGTAAAAAAATATTTTGCCTAAAAATATTATGTATTTCTCGATGAATTTAATGAAATTTTCACACTTTTTTATTCCCAGTTGTTGTCATCGTCTTACACTCATATTTTGATCAAATGATAGGTGGCTATTCTTGGCCGACCAATGTATCCAAAAGAACCTAATAATGAGTTACCATTTGTTAACCCATTTCGGCTTAAATTTAAACCATTTCTTTGTTGAAATCAGTTTTCTCAAAATTATTAACTGGGGTGTCCTTTAGTGTTTGATAATTCTTTGAGGCAAAAATTATTAGCCAAAGGGATGGCAGGCCATTTTTTTGCTACCCAAATGGAGAATCAAAGAAGAAATCCCTTGATAACCTTGTTGAGCCTAAAAAATTATTTTCCAAAAACACCATCCAAGGATCATCCCCCGCGCTACGGCAATGACATAAAGACTAACATGAAACCCTGAGGAAATCCAAAAAAATATGAATAAATCAGACCCCCTTGCAAGAAAAAGCATAAGATCTAGTAAAGAGGAAGCATAAAAGCAAAAAAGAAAATAATAAAGGGCATGTTTTGCATATGATCCTTGGTCCAATATTACCTTTGAAGAAATTGATGATTTTGGGCCTTAAAAAATCCTTTTCTTCTTTAAACCTATACTCCCAGCCTACATTACAGTCCAAACGAAATTCTTGACTAGATTGGTATATATTCTTATCTCAAATGAATTTTCAGACTCAAAATGAGTCTGAACTACATTATTACCTAATCCTAGTAAGGTACGTAGGCAACTTGTTTAAAGAACAAGTTTGATCAATACTTTGCACTAGTTGGGGCAGAAAATGTCATTATGAAATTTTTTAGCCATGGTTTCCCTTTTCTTATGGCAACCTATATCCCCAGCCTACATTTCATCCTATTTCTAAAAGAACACTTTGAGATCAGAACACAGGTAAGACACTTACCACACTTCCCGAGTAAGGGGAAGAAATGGAATTGTAATACCTGGATTGAGAAGAACTTCATTTAAGGAGAGCACCAAACTTATACCAGGAGAATAAAAAAAGAGGGGCACTTCTTGAAAGTATGGATCAACAAATGGGAAAACTAGAGGTGGTTACCTATGGACTGGTGTACTAAGTTGACATTGAAGCTATGCGGCATCAGAGTATAAGTAAAGTTATTTCCCGTTAAAAATGTCATGGAAACCTAGTAAAATAAATAGTTTATGCATTTTTTCCCATGATTAAATAAGGAAGTGTCGTATGAATGCATGATTATTTTAATCTTTTATTTGAAATGGTTTTTATTAAACACAGTCCCACTAGGATCCAAAAATTCAGGGAAAACTCATAATAGAAATCACAAGCAGGGAAAGTTACCACTCAAGGGCATAACTCAAGAACATTCACAACAGATAGTGTGGTTGACATTTCGTCAAATCCCCTTCAAAACAAGTATGAGTAGCTAGGCTTCAAAATGTGAGTAGTTGGAGGAGTAGAGCCTTGGTCCATTTGAAGAAGGAAATTAATGCATCCTCATTTATAGTATAAAAAGTAACATGAAACAACATGCCTACATAACATCATATCAAGCACTAACTCAATTAAATTTTCTTGCATAAGTATTGCTTTAATTTAGTCCAAGACCTCATGGTTGAAAGTCTTACTTAAGTACAAAGAGGCATCAATCTTTAAGATCCAACTAGTTCTTAGGAAGATATGTGATGTAGAATGGGGATGGTTGACCTATGTCCTATAGCTTCAACCGTCACAAGCAAGCACACACACACTCAAACACTTTAAATTAAGAATTTGGTTATCCAAACATAAACACAATAAACCATAGGACATTTCACATGTCTTTGTATTTTGAAAGGGTGTATGATGCTATTTTGAAATAAGTCCCAATTAATTCTTTCACAAAGGTATAAAGTTAAATTTGGAAAAGATGCTATTTCAATATTTCAAGAATAAAGTTATACGTTTAGCACAACAATATTCCCAAAATTGATTTAAATCTAGCAAGTTCCAATATACTACTTTTTATGGCTCAGATGTGCTTATTCAAACATAGAAGTTCAGAATTTCAAGCATGGGTTTACGCAAGGTTAAGAAAGGATTCAAATAATGTGAATTAATAGTGAAAACTACACGTTCAGGGTGATTTCAGTTGTCTGAGCTTCAAAGTCAGTAACCTATCTGAATTTTAAAAAAAATTCTTGAGTGTCAGTAGCAGGTTAGTCGACTGACCATCAGGGTTAGTCGCCTGACCTAGGTTAGTCTACTGACTGTTAGATTACTTGAGTGACTTGTTACAGGTTTGAATAAAAATGGAAAATGAATGGAGTTGCTTGATAACTAGTGGTCTCACACCACCTGATCTCCGGTGAGAATGACTATAGCCTCTCGCCACCCAATCACAAGGATCGGAACAAAGCTTAGACAAGCTTCACCAAGACAAGGTCTTTGAATTCAATATCAATATATTCTCTCTCTTTGGGTTCTTACAATGATACATGACATACTTATAGACTTAACAATGGGAAGGGGAAATACACAATAATAACTAGCTATGCTAGCATGGGAGGATAAAGACTAAACACACTATGAATTCCCATACAAGCATAGGAGACAAAATAAATACAACACAACTCTCAACACTCCAACTTACAAGAGTAACAATTTTTAACACATTAGTGACTTCAACTTTCTAAACACAGTAAATACTAGGCACACACTCTTGCAAGCTAAGTTGACTCAACCTTATTACAACTTAAATATGAAGCATGTGCTGATGGACGCCCAAACCATGTGGGGCCCATATGGAGTCGTGCGGGACTCATATGGATCTTGATCTCTAATTTGCTTTGGCATCTCTGGTGGGGCCTTTCTCACATTGAAATGTCTTATAGATACTCCATGAGTTCATGCAAAGGAGTTATGAACAATAGAATATTCGGAGGTCGTCCATGTGTTAGCATGTTTGCAAAGGAAATGTGGACATATGGACTTTATCCACGTATCATAACATCTGCAAAAGAAAGGGGTAATGTATGCTAATCCCCATCAATACATTTCACATGTTGGGGCACTGACCCTCGAATCAAAGCAATTTCTACAAAATTCTTTTTGCTGGGCATCGCACCCCAAAATTTCAAATAATCACTTTCAAAAGTGTCCTGACCATCTCATTCTCTTAAGTGGCCACATCCAAAATTTCCTAACCATCTCATTCATTCGAGTGGTCACATATTCATTCAAGTGGTTACATCAAATTTTCCTAACCCTCTCATTCATTTGTGCGGTCACATCCAAATTTTCTTGATTACCATTTATGCAAATTGTCTTGACGACCCTTTATCCAAATTTACAAGATTACTATTCATCTAAATTGTCTCCATGTTTTCTGGACTATCTCGTTAATTCGAGTAGTTTTGTTTGGGTTGTCTTGTCCATTTGAGAATAATCACCCAAGTTATTTTGACTACCTCATTAAGCCGAGTAGTCTTGTTTGGGTTGTCTCTTCCATTCGAAAGTTATCACCCACATTATTCTAACTATCTCGCCAAGTTGAGTAGTTTTTCTGGTCACCTCAAAAGGTTGTGTGGCATTGTGGGTTCCCTAAATGGTTCCTTTTCCACTTATCTTGACTTTTTCGAAGGCATGTGGCATTGAAAGTTCCTATTGACTTTTTCATCTGATCCCTGTTTTGATGCTAAAAAAGCACAAGTCTCTTATGTGTATATTTAGTGCATGAGTAGGTTTACATTTCAGCACACACATAAGGGAAAGAAAAATTGGAAGCGATGATAACACATTCATCTTGGCGTATTCCATGAAGAAAAAAGAGCAAAAGCAAAGAAGATATATATTTTATTTGTAATGCATTCAGTTCCTATTTTTAGTCTATAATAATGCATATCATGCATGATGTGGATGAGTGCTCAGATTGAACATAGACATACCATAGGGAACCAAACAAAGACCATAAACTCATAGCATCCAAAACCCTTTTCTTAAAAAGCTATAACTCATACACAAGTGGATAAGTTTTTCGATAAAAAATATGGTCAAAATCAATTTTATAATTGGCCCCAGTCGACCGTACGAAACATGTTATAATTGCCTCAGTCAACCTGTGATACCGCGTGGAAGAAAGGTATAAAAGGATTAGATGTTACTACCCATATCAACAAGGTGCACCTTTCTTTTCGGGAGCCTTCCCATAAGAACTCCACGGTTAAGCGCGCTTGGCGTGGAGTAATCTTGGGATGGTTACCTTCTCAGAAGTTTTCTCAGGAAGTGTGTGAGTGAGGACAAAACACACTAAAAAGGACACGTGTTGGTCTGTGGGGCTAGTCATTAGTCTGATAAGGCCCACCCCCTTGTTGTCTAGTCTAGGTGGAGGAGGAGAGACGCATTGCTCCTTGGCAAACCCAAGTTTGGGCGTTACAAAATGGTATCAGAAACCCTGAACCCAAAACTAGGGTTCGAAGTGTTATTTAAAATATATCTCTGATACTACCTTGTAATGCCCCAAACCCGCCAAGTGGGGCCTAGGTGCCACGTGTACCATTCACCTGTATATGATATTCTCACATCAATTATACAGCGAAAATAATAACAACTCATCAATAATATACATGAGTTTCTGCATATTTATAATCTCAAAAGGTATTCTCCAACATCTAGTATTCACAAACACACACACACAGATATATATATATATATATATATATGTGTGTGCATCTCAGAAAACTTAAATATAATATAACCCCAAAATATACAACTCAAAAATGTACCAAAGTTTATACCCCTCTCTCTATCTCAAAAATGCTACGCCAAGCCCCGAGCTCACTAAGCTCAACTATGTGGTCCTCTTGAAAAGGATAAAATTTCATATCGGGTGAGACACATCTCAGTAATTTAGAATAGATTAACACTAGTGTGTGTGGCTATCATGAGGTTTGTGTACAAATATATTACCATCATTTATAAAATCATCACAGTTATTAAAACATTCTCTATCCCTACTCACATACATGCAACGTATTTTAATAAAACAAGAGTTCTTAAGGATTTGGGTGATTACCCACTCATACAAGTAGAACCCCTCTACTCTGATACCTTATGCAACCCATAGCTATAACGAAACCATATCAGGGCACTTACCTTACTCATTAGGCCTTCAGGTGGATCATGTATCTCGTACTTACACATTTACACAAATGTTTATCTGGCAAAAGTTTTCGAGAATAAGGAAGATTATCCACCCATACAAGTAGCTTTCCTCTGCCATAATACATTATGTAGCCTGGTATGGCTATGTCTGATACCCATCAGGGCACTCGCTTTTCTCAGCAAGCCCCTGGGCGGAGTATATTGTTAGCTTTACTGTCATCCCAAGAAGGGTTAATTGGTACTTTAAAATTAATCTCCTAGATCGAACCACTAGTAACAGTATTACAAAAGCCTAAGGTCAATCTAGTGCTGACAAAATAAATCAATATATATTTGGAGGAAATCAAACTGCACAAGTCATCAAATTAAGCATGCAAGGGAAAACAGTAAAGAGAGATAACAGCAGAAATGTTATCGAGGTTCGACAAACTACCTATGTCCCTGCCTTGGCACACCAGCACAAGAATTACATTATGGGCTCACTTAAGAGGTGGAGCGGCACCTAAATACAACCAAATCAATTAGCACAGAGCTGACCTCAACCTTCACAACCAATCCTTCCAGACTGGATAACCGCCCCCTCAGGCCACGCCTAGAATACAACAGTATTTTGATACAAGATGCGTACAAATATAATGCTTCTTAATCAAGTAGATTTACACTAGTAATAATCAAAACACACCGATCATATAAGAACAATAAGCTCAAATGTGTATATGTGCAATCAACACTCAGAATAGTGATTATCTCAAATCAAGCACAAGAGTGTATCTACAAGAAAATCTTTGAAACTAAGTAATGATAAACAAATCAAGCACAAGAGTGTATCTACAAGAAAATCTTTGAAACTAAGTAATGATAAAATCTCAATCTCAGTATAGGGTTTCAAAGATTCAAACCCATGGAAATTTAGAATATCTCAAAAATAGTTTTCTCAATATTAAAGCACGAGGAGATATTCAGACCTAAGCTTGTAAAAAAATTTTTGCACACAAAAATACAAGCCATAATGAGTCTTCCAATAATAATTCAAAGACCCACAAAGCTATAAGATTTTTCCCACCCAAAGTTTTGTTGACTCTATAGATCGCGCTCAATTTTGATAATGACAAATACTAATATTTGATGTTTCTTAAGTGCTTGTGCAAGCATAAATTAATATCCCAAGGGAGGACACTTGAGGAAACAAGAAGACCGTGAAGTTTTTTATTTTGTATTGTAATTCATATCGATCTGTAATAATGAGGGTCTATGCTTATGGATCTATGCTTATCACTTACACATCAAGCACATATGATATAGTGTAAGCTCAACTAAGACCTTAGAAAAACCCTAGGCTCCAACACTCACACACACATTGCATAAAATATGAATGTGAAATAATTGTGCTAAAATTGATCATATATAAGCAAGCTGAGAGGAGTCAGGCGACCGAAGCTTTGGAGGGCAAAACTCCTCGGGTGCCCAAAGCTTGAAGGCCAACAAGTTGACCTGTCCTCCGGTAACCAAACAAAAAATGAGCGTATCCTCCTCAGGCACCCGAACCCTTTGAAAGGGACATCGCACCAACTCGGGCGACCGAGGCTTTTAGTTCAAAATCAGACTCGGGCGACCGAGCACATGACTTCAGCCACCCAAACCCAGGACCAAGCACCCGAAATCACATACCTTTGCTACTGACTTTGATTCGGGCTGCCGAACCAAGACACAGGTGATCGAATAAGCCTAGAACACTTTTGTTGCTGTGTTTTCTCAGGCGACTAAACCTAGGTTCAGCCACCCGAGCTCCAGTCAGTTAAAACAAATTAACCTCTGTAAAACATGGTTATTTTGGGCTAATTGGATTTTAATCTTTTGGGACTTTTTTAATAATACCTATTATATCCCAAACGATTTTAATTTTTCACCTCGCTATAAATATACTTTCATTTGCAAGATTAGCTAATTTTTTTAGACAAGTGATTAGCAAAAATTCTCTCTTTTGAAAATCCACTTTTTGCTCTAATACTCTCAAACTCGCATCCTCTTGATAAAATCCGAGATTGTGAGAGTTCTATTTGTGTCTGTGTGATTGTTACTCTGTGCTAATACTCCCATTGTTGTGTGTATTCAAAATTCATTTTATTGGGAGCATAGCTTAGGTTTATGCCAAGGATTTGCTCATTATAAATCTTGTGTGGGATTAAACCAAGAAAGCTTAGGATATTTGCATTTCATTGCAAGTGTCCAAAGCTTCGTTTTTGGTGTGCAAAGAATTTTTCAAACAAGCAAACAATCCGATCAAACTAGCTTTGTTCTTATTTCATTGAAGAAAATCATTTTGAAACTAGTTTGATTATCTATCTAGTATACTTGGAATATTTATATGTTGATTGAAATATTCTATTTAGATTCCAAGTCATTGCTTCTGTTGATTATTCTTGAGCATCATGCTGATTGTATTGCATCAAACACTCTTGAGCTTCATATTGACTATACTCTATTGAGTGTTGGTAGAATACATCTTGCATCATTGAGCTTACATTGTATCATGCTATTGATGCACATTTGATTGAGCTTATTGTTTGTATACAAATCTACTTTATGTGAAAGCACTATTTCATTGTACCATTTAATTGTAAAATCTGAGTGTTTCCAAGCATGGTCTGAGGGGGTGGTAATCCAGTGTGGTAAGGATTGTAGAAAAGGTTGAGGTCAGCCCTATGCTAATTGAACGGGCTTGTATAGGTGCCGCTCCACCTGTTTAAGTGAGCAAGTTATAGTGGTAATCCTTGTGCTTGTTAGTCAAGGCGGGGATGTAGGTAATTGGCCGAACCTCGATAACATGTCTTTATGTCACCCTTCCTTTACTGCTTTCTAGTGCTTGTGTGATTGATCAAATTGCTTTATTTGCTTTTTGGTATACATTTACTTTACTTGCACTAGATTGACCATAGGGTTGTGAATATACTGGTGTTAGGAGATTGACCTAGGGATTAAGTTTTAAAAATACCAATTCACCCCCCTCTTGGGATCACAGTAAAGCTAACAATTGGTATCAGAGCCACGTAGCATAGACTAGCTATTATTTTTGCAAGAGGATCACTTATGGCTCATAGCTCCATGACCCATTTCCTTGAGGGACCATCTTCCAGACGACCTCCTATTTTTAGTGGTGTTAATTACACCTTCTGGAAATAGAGGATGCACATCTATCTTCAGAACACTAATTGGAAGGTGTGGAGGATTGTCTGTAAGGGAAACTACGTCCTAATGAAAACTAAAGGTGCAACTAGGGTTCCTAAGACTGAGGATGAGTATGATGATGATGACATGAAAGTTGTTAGTCTTAATGCCACTGCCATGAATATTTTGTATTGTAGTCTTGATGTGAATGAATTTAATAGAATTATGGCATGTTCCACTGCAAAAGAAATATGGGATAAGTTAGAGGTCACATATGAGGGTACTAGGGATGTAAATGACAGTAGGATAGATATGTTGACTAATGAGTATGAGGCATTTAGGATGAATGTAGGTGAGTCCATTCAGAGCGTGTACACTAGATTCGCACACATCATAAACTCACTGCATGCATTAGGAAAGACCTATCCCACATATGAGATGATTAGGAAGATCCTTAGAGGCTTACCTCCTGTTTGGGAAGCCAAGGCTACAACCATTGTTGAGGGTAGAGACCTTAAGGCCATGACCTTAGATAAATTGATAGGTTCCTTGATTACTTATGAATTGTCCATAAATGAAAGACTTAATGAGCATAATAGGGCTAAAAGAGTGACTGCATTGAAAGCATCTAATAACACATCTAGTGAGTGCAGTGAGTCTGACACTGATGATGAAATGACCATGCTAACCAGAAAGTTTAGCAGATTTTTTAGGAAGAACAGGGAGCCATTTAAAAAATATGGAGACTCTACTAATGAGACAGAGAGTCTAGAAAAAGAAAAGAAAAATCAAATGCTCCTACGTGCTATAATTGCAACAAGGTGGGGCACATCAAACCCGATTGCCCACTGCTGAAAAAAAAGGCTAAGAAAAAGAAGAAAGTCATGAAGGCTGGGACTTCATGGGACAAATTTAGCAGCAGCGACTCAGATTTAGATCATAGTGACACGGTGGTCGCTAATCTGTGCTTGATGGCACACAAGGATGAGGTATTGTCTTCTAGTTCATTATCTTCTTATTATTCATCCAATGATTGTGATTCCGAATGCATGCCTACATTTAGAGAATTACGGCTTGAATATATTCGTGTTTCAAAATTGTTAGGTCAAATTACCAGAGAAAATAGTGATTTGAAAAAGAAATGTGAAAATTGGTCAAAATTATTTAATATGGCAAAAATTTCTAATGCCTATATTTTAAAAGAAAAAGATGCTACTATTGTTGAGTTTGAGAGGAAATTGGAGGATAGCTCCAAAATCATTTTTAAATTCACTAAGGGCAAATGCAACTTTGAAAAACTACTTGGAGCCCAAAGAAACTCCTTAAGTAAAGAGGGTCTTGGTTTTAATGGTGTTGAAAATGTTACACGACCAAATCTTTACTTAGTAAATTTTACACATGAGTCAAAGTCCCATTTTCCTCCTAAAGAACCTAAGTATAGATTAAAATGCTTTAAATGTAAACAAATTGGTCACATTCAGTTTGATTGTCCACTTAGGAACAAGCATGCTAGAATTAGGAAAGTATGGGTAGTTAAGGGAGATCCCGCCACTAACCCCCATGGACCCAACAAAACTTGGGGACCAGCATCAGTTACTTAACTTATTCTGCAGGTGTGCCTGAGATCATCCTCCTATAAGGATCGGTGGTACTTAGATAGTGGATGCTCATGACACATGACTAGGGATAAGGGGAAATTCACTTCAATCGTTCCCAAGGATGGAGGCTATGTGACATTTGGTGACAATGCCAAACGACGCATCATCGGGGTAAGTAAGGTTGGTAAGGATTCCTCTCTCACTATTGATAATGTCTTGTTGGTTGATGGACTGAAGCATAATCTACTTAGCACAAGTCAGTTGTGTGACATAGGATATAAAGTATCTTTTGAAAATGACAAGTGCATAGTAGAAAATAAAATAGATCACAAAGTGCTCTTTACTGCCGATAGACATGAAACTGTTTATACTACCTCTCATGACAACTTAACTTCTCAACAAGTGACTTGTTTCTCTGCTGTAAATGAAGCTAGTTGGTTATGGCATAAGCACTTAGGACATGCTAGCATGGATTTGTTGTCTAAACTTGTCATAAATAAAACTAGTTAAAGGCCTGCCTAAGATGTCTTTTGTAAAGAATAAAATTTGTGACGCATGTCAAATGGGAAAGCAAACAAAATCTAGTTTTAAGAAAAAGAAATTCATATCTACTACTAGACCACTTGAAATGCTTCACTTAGATTTATTTGGACCTAATTCTGTGCAAAGTCTTGGTGGGAAATCTTATGCTTTTGTAATTGTGGATGACTTTTCTACATTCACATGGGTGTTATTTCTTACACATAAAAATGAACCATATGAAAAGTTCACCAAAATTTGTAGGAGAATCCAGAATGAAAAGGGATATAAAATAACTCACATAAGAAGTCATAGAGGGACGAAATTCAAAAATGAAAGCATAGAAAAATATTGTGACTTAGAAGGCATATCACATAACTTCTCTGCACCTAGAACACCTCAACAAAATGGTGTAGTAGAAAGAAAAAATGGATCACTGCAAGAAATGGGTAGAACTATGTTAAATGAGCACAACTTACCTAAATATTTTTGGACCGAGGCCATTAATACTGCATGCTATGTTATGAATAGGGTATTGATTAAACCTACGATTAATAAAACCCCCTGTGAATTGTGGAACAACCATAAGCCTAATATTTCTTATTTTCATGTGTTTGGTTGTAAATGCTTTGCGCTTAGAGATAATGAGCATTTAATAAAATATGACTCTAAATCTGATGAAGGTATTTTCCTAGGTTATGCGCTTAATAGTAAAGCATATAGGGTTTTCAATAAACGAACTTTAAATGTCATTGAATCTATTCATGTTGTGTTTGATGAATCTAATCCTTTCTCTAATAAAGATGATGAAGATGAAATTGATATCAGAAAAGGCTTAGAGAAAATGTCTATTGAAAACAATGCAAGTGAAAGCCTAGAAGAAAATTAAAAATCATATGAAGATAATGAACATCAGGAGTTGCCTAGAGATTGGAAATTCTTTAGAAGTCATCCTATAAATCAAATCATAGGCGAACCATCCGGTGGAGTAGCCACAAGATCCTCATTGAGAAATATAGAAAATCACTCTGCTTTCTTATCCCAAGAAGAACCTAAAAACATTAAAGAAGCCATAGAGGATGAGTCTTGGGTGATGTCCATGCAAGAAGAACTTAATCAATTTGAAAGAAGCAAAGTGTGGACTCTAGTTCCTAGGCCTAATGAGCATACCATCATTGGAACTAAATGGGTATATAGAAAAAAGAAAGATGAGAATGGGGTAGTAACTAGGAATAAAGCTAGATTAGTTGCCCAAGGATATAACCAACAGGAAGGGATTGACTTTGATGAAACATATTCTCCTGTTGCAAGGTTAGAAGTCATTCGCATGCTACTTGCCTTTGCCACTTTTAAAAATTTTAAATTGTTTCAAATGGATGTTAAAAGCGCTTTCCTAAATGGCTACATTAATAAAGAGGTATATGTAGAACAACCACCCGGTTTTGAAAATCATAAACATCCAAATCATGTTTACCGGTTGTCTAAGGCCTTGTATGGACTAAAACAAGCTCCAAGAGCTTGGTATGAGAGACTTAGTGGTTTTCTACTAGAAAATGGGTTTACCTGTGGCAAAATTGACACTACACTCTTTATCAAGTTTAAAAATGATGATATGCTCCTTGTTCAAATATATGTGGACGATATCATTTTCGAAGGAACTAATAATGAGTTGTGTAATGAGTTTGCGAAATGCATGCAAAGTGAGTTTGAAATGAGCATGATGGGTGAACTTCGTTTCTTCTTAGGGTTGCAGATTAAACAAGCTAAAATTGGAACTTTTATATGCCAATCTAAATATATCTGGGACTTGCTAAAAAAAATTTAATATGGAAGATTGTAAAATTCTTGGTACTCCTATGAACTCTTCCATCAAGCTTGATAAAGATGAGCAAGGGATTCCTATTGACATAAAATTGTATCGTGGCATGATTGGGAGTCTCCTATATCTCACAGCTAGTAGGCCTGATATTATGTTTAGTGTGTGTATGTGTGCTAGATTTTAGGCTGCCCTTAAGGAATCTCACCTAAAAGTTGTTAAACGAGTCCTTAGGTATCTAGTTGGGATTATAGAGTTAGGCTTGTGGTACCCCAAGCATACTTCCTTTGAGATTGTGAGTTATACGAATGCTGACTTTGCCAGTAGTAAGGTTGATAGAAAGAGTACTAATGACACTTGTCACTACTTAGGACAATCCAACAAAACTCAATTGCCTTATCCACAGCCGAAGCAGAATATATTGCGGCTGGAAGTTGTTGTTCCCAAACTCTTTATATGAAACAACAACTTGTGGATTTTGGATTGCACTATGATATGATACCTATTAAATGTGATAATACTAGTGCGATCAACATCTCCAAAAATCCTATCTCACATTCACGAACTAAACATATTCAAATTAGACACCACTTTCTTCATGATCATATGCAAAAAGGAGATGTGGCTATTGAGTTTGTATGCACCAATGAATAGTGGGCGGATATACTCACTAAACCACTTCCCGAGGATAGGTTCATACAAATTAGATGTGAGTTAGGCCTAATGCACAATAGGGAAGCTTCTTAGATGTTTCATAGCTTGTATGCATTTAGAGGGTGCTCTCACATAAAATTTATAAGTCTTTGCACATGCTATTATTATTGATTTGTATTCTTTCATAAAATTTCAAAATGTTAATTATTGTTTGTGAGCACATGTCTTATAGCATGCTCATAATGGATGTAATGCATATTGATTACTACTTGTGTTATACAACTTTTTTTGTCCACATCATGATGATTTTGAGATGCCTATTTAATTGTTGAATCATACTAGACTGTTCAAGTAGTTGTGGATAGTCTATTTGGGAATATAACCTCAAACAGGTTACATCTTATACAAGATTCATTTTAGAAAGTCCGATTTACAAACGACACTTTATCGAATATTTTCTAAATCTTTCCAAAATTTCTCATGTATAAATGCAACATTTACCCATTGTCTAGAATTTTCACTCTTATAGCCCTTTTTGTTGTTGCCAAAAGGGGGAGATGGAGAGGCAAAAATAAAATAATTGGGTAAGGTTGTAATACATGATGCATTTTTTTAGCGGGAGCTTATTTAAGCTATACCAAATTTTTGCATAATGTATTTGTCATCATAAAAAATGGGTATAATGTTTACCTTATAGGTCGCGCCCAATTTTGATAATGAAAAATACTGATATTTGATGTTTGTTAAGTGCTTATGCAGGCTTAAATTAATATCCCAGGGGAGGACACTTAAGGAAATAAGAAGACCGTGAAGTTTTGAACTTTGTATTGTAATTCATATCGGTCTGTAATAATGACGGTCTATAATAGTAACTTAGGCATGTAGATGTATGCTTATCACTTACACATCATGCACATATGATGTAGTGTAAGCTCAACTAAGACCTTAGCAAGACCCTAGGCTCCAACACTCACACACATATTGCATAAAATATGGGTGTGAAATAACTGTGCTAAAATTGATCATATCTAAGCAAGCTAAAAGGAGTTGGGCGACCGAACCTTTGGAGTGCAAAACTCCTCGGGCGCTCGAAGCTTGAAGGTCAACAAGTTGACCTGTCCTGGGGTGACCAAACTAAAAATGAGCTTATCCTCCTCAGGCGCCCGAACCCTTCAAAAGGGACATCCCACCAACTCAGGCGACCGAGTCTTTTAGTTCAAAATTAGACTTGGGTGACTGAACACATGACTTCAGCCACCCAAACCTACAACCGGGCATTCAAAATCACGTAGCTTTGCCACTGACTTTGATTTGGACTGCCGAACCAAGACACAGACGATCGAATAAGCCTAGAACACTTTTGTTGCTGTGTCTTCTCGGGCGACCGAACCTAGGTTCAGCCACCTGAGCTCCAGTCAGTTAAAATAAATTAACTGCGCTAAAACAGGGTTATTTTGGGCTAATTGGATTTTAATCTTTTGTGAATTTTTAAATAATACCCATTATATCCCAAACGGTTATAATTTTTCACCTCGCTATAAATATACTTTCATTTGCAAGATTAGCTGATTTTTTTAGACAAGTGATTAGCAAAAATTCTCTCTCTCTTGAAAATCCACTTTTTTCCCTAATACTCTCAAACTCGCATCCTCTTGATAAAATCCAAGATTGTGAGAGTTCTATTTATGTCTGTGTGATTGTTGCTCTATGCTAATACTCCCGTTGCTGTGTGTGTATTTGAAATTCATTTTATTAGGAGCATAGCTTAGGTTTATGCCACGAATTTGCTCATTATAAATCTTGTGTGGGATTAAACCAAGAAAGCTTAGGATTTTTGCATTTCATTGCAGGTGTCCAAGAGCTTCATTTTTGGTGGGCAAAGAATTTTTCAAACAAGCAAACAATCCTTTCAAACTAGCTCTGTTCTTATTTCATTGAAGAAAATCGTTTTGAAACTAGTTTGATTATCTATCTAGTATACTTGGAATATTTATGTGTTGATTGAAATATTCTGTTTAGATTCCAAGTCATTGCTTGTGTTGATTATTCTTGAGCATCATACTAATTGTATTGCATCAAACACTTTTGAGATTCATATTGACTATACTATATTGAGTGTTGGCAGAATACATCTTGCATCACTGAGCTTACATTGTATCATTCTATTGATGCGCATTTGATTGAGCTTAATATATGGGTACAAATCTGCTTTACGTGGAAGCACTATTTCATTGCACCATTTAATTGTAAAATGTGAGTGTTTCTAGGTGTGGCCTAAGGGGCGGTAATTTAACCCAGTAAAGATTGTTGTAAAGGTTGAGGTTAACCCTGTGCTAATTGACCTGCTTTGTATAGGTGTTGCTCCACCCATTTAAGTGAGCAAGTTATAGTGGTAATCCTTATGCTTGTTAGCCAAGGCGGGGACGTAGGCAATTGGCCGAACCTCGATAACATATCTGTGTGTCACCCTTCCTTTACGGCTTTCTTGTGCTTGTGTGATTGATCAAATTGCTTTATTTACTTTCTGGTATAAATTTACTTTACTTGCAGTAGATTGACCACAGGGTTGTGAATATACTGGTGTTGGGATTGACCTAGGGATTAAATTTTAAAAATACCAATTCACCCCCCCCCCCTCTTGGGATCACAGTAAAGCTAAAAGATTTATTAAATAAAATCAAGGGGAAAAATCAAGTGAAACCTTCAATCCAAAAATCAAGTGAACACTACACAAATAAGGGTTTCCAGCGATATGGAACAATGAATAAAACACTCACAATGCTAGATTTCTCAAATGAATGGAAGTATATGAGTCTATGGACATAGTATGAGAGAATAGGATTTGGAAATTTTCGGAGAGTTTTTTGCTAATCAATTTTCTAATTATTGTCTAATCCAAGCAAATGAACCCCTATATATAGAATAGGCTAAAATTATAACCGTTGGGGGTATGTAGGGTAGTATTAAATTTGTTTTAAAAATGTTTAAAAAAATTATCCATGTTTAACCCTTCTTAATTGCGGTAAAAATTAAAATAACTCCAAAGTTTCAGGCACCCAAATAGACACAATACAAAAATTTGATTTTTGAAGTTTGAGTTTCTTACATGTGGGTTTGGTTTGCTGATCGAAGGCGATTTCTATTATGTCCGAGGTTCAGTCGCCTAGTCCAGAGTTTGGTTAATCAAACTCATGTGTTTGGTAGCCCGAGGCATTTTTGAACGTGAAGTTCAAGCTGTCGAGTTGGTGGGAAAAGTCAAAATTTTGATTTAGTTGACCGGGGACGCTACGTCCCTTTTGGTTCGATCGCTTGAAACCAAGTCAACACTTTGACTGGTCAATGGGATCAGTCATCTGAAGTGTTTTGAACAAAATTATTCAGTCGCTCGAAGCCTCACTAATTTTATCCTATAACTCCTGTTTTACTTCAATTAAATCTCTTGATAATGTATGTGATTTTGAGGACATCTTATGTGTATGTGCAAGGACCTAAGGTATTTCTAAGGTCTTTTGAGCTTATTGCATCTACATGCATGATATGTAGTGATTATTACAGACCTTTTCCTATATTACTATTATAAATCCGAATGAGCATAAAATAAATTACAATAAGAATAAATCTTCTCGGTCTTTAGACTTTAAGTCTTCTCATGCCATCAAGTGATCTTACAAATATGAACCTGTGCACAAACTTGATAGAGATTAAATACCAGAGTATTTGTCATAATTAAAACTGGGTATGATCAATAGGGTCAACATTCTCCCCCTTTTTGATGATGACAAATACACCATGCAAAAGTGGGCACAACCTTGAAAGGCTCCCCATGACAATATGCATAATTTATAATTTTTAAAGATTTAAAAGTTCAAATATTTCTAAAAAATATACCCAATTTTGCCTCTTCTCCCCCTTTTGGAAACAACAAAAAGGGCTTTAGGAAACATAAAGCACATAATCATAAGCATTGAGTATAAATCATTTGAATACAAGATACGTTTGGGAAAGTTTTTAAAAATTTTGGCAGCATGCCGTTTAAAAGTAAATCATTTTCCCAAAAAAAGTGTCTATATTGAAATGACCTGATTGGGTTTTAAATTAAAAGTTTATCCACAACTACTAACTCAACATGACTATCAACATGACTACCATATAATCAAGACATAAATATAACTATCAACATACAAAAATATGATAGTCATGCATTTCAAACCATAAACAAATTCATAAAGTATAAATCAACAATATATTTAAAATGATACCAATTGTTATACCAATTGTTAGGAGGCTCCCCCTAAGTTTGTTCACTTAATAAAAATCTAGGAGGCATCTCTACTATGCATTAGACCTAAGTCACGTCTAATTTGTATGAATCTATTTTTCAGAAGTGGTTTGGTAAAAATATCAACCCACTGCTCAATTGTGCACACAAACTCAAGTGCCACATCCCCTTTCTGCACATGATCACAAAGAAAATGATGTCTAATCTGAATATGTTCTGTTCATGAATGTGAGATAATATTTCTATAAATATTAATTGCACTTGTATTATCACATTTAATGAGAACCGTATCATAGTGCAATCCAAAGCCCGTAAGTTGTTGTTTCATATAAAGCGTTTGAGCACAACAACTTCTAGCCGCAATATATTCTACTTCGACTGTGGATAAGGCAACTGAGTTCTATTTCTTTGAGAACCAAAAATCCAAAGATTGTCCTAATTAGTCACAAGTGTTGCTATTACTCTTCCTATCAACCTTACTACTGGCAAAGTCAGCATTAGTATAACTAACAATCTCAAATGTCATATGCTTAAGGTACCAAAAGCCTAATTCTACAGTTCTAAATAGGTACTTAAGAATGCATTTGACTGCCAATAGATGAGACTCCGTAGGTACAACTTGAAACCTAGCACACATGCACACACTAAACATGATATCAAGTTGACTAGCTATGAGGTGTAGAAGACTACCAATCATGCGACGATATAATTTCACATCTACAAGGATTCTTTGCTCATCTTTATCAAGTTTGATGGAAGAATTCATAGGAGTGCCAAGAATTTTACCATCTTCCATATTAAATATCTTCAAAAAGTCCTTAATATATTTAAATTCACAAATGAAAGTCTCATATTTAGCCTGTTTAATTTGCAGTCTTAAGAAGAAACTCAGTTCATCCATCATGCTCATTTCGAATTCACTTTGCATGCATTTGGTGAACTCATTACACAAATCATCATTAGTTGCTCCAAAAATAATATCATCAACATAAATTTGAACAAGGAGTATATCATCATTTTTAGATTTGATGAAAAGTGCAGTGTCAATTTTGCCACGAGTAAACCCATTTTCTAATATAGGACCACTAAGCCTCTCATACCAAGCCTTGGGAGTTTGTTTCAATCCGTACAAGGCTTTAAAAAAATGGTATACATAATCAGAATATTTATTATTTTCAAAATCGAGTGGTTGTTCTACATACATTTCTTCATTAATGTGGCCATTAAGAAATGCGCTTTTGGCATCCATTTGGTACAATTTAAAGTTCTTAAAAGAAACATAAGCGAGCAACATACGAATGGATTCCATTCTAGCTATAGGAGCATAGGTTTCATCAAAATCTATCCCCCCCTTCCTGATTATATCCCTAGGCAACTGTTCTTGCTTTATTTATGGTTACTACCCCATTTTCATCCTTCTTATTTCTATATACCCACTTAGTTCCAATAATTGTATGATCATTTGGCTTAGGAACTAAGGTCTAGACTTTGCTTCTTTCAAATTAGTTAAGCTCTTCTTGCATAGACATCACCCAAGACTTGTCTTCTATGGCTTCCTTAATATTTTTGGGCTCTTCCTGAGATAAGAAAGCAAAATGGCTAACTAGGTTTCTTAAGGACGGCCGAGTGGCTACACCACGTGAAGGCTCACCTATAATTTGATCTAAAGGGTGGTTTTTAATGAATTTCCAATCTCTAAGAAGTTCTTGAGCCTCACTTTCAACTTTATCATTTTCAATTGATTTATCATTTGCGTCTGAGTTGATATCCACATTGTTTTCAATAGAAAGCTTGTCTA
Source organism: Malania oleifera (assembly GCF_029873635.1). Taxonomy (NCBI): domain Eukaryota; kingdom Viridiplantae; phylum Streptophyta; class Magnoliopsida; order Santalales; family Ximeniaceae; genus Malania; species Malania oleifera. Next base: position 82,033,884 of record NC_080427.1, read on the forward strand.
AACCTTTTCTAATATCAATATCATCTTCATCATTTCTTTTAGAAAACGGATTAGATTCATCAAACACAATATCAATGGATTCAATAACAGTTAGTGTTCGTTTATTGAAGACTCTATATGCTTTACTATTAAGTGAATAGCATAGGAAAATACCTTCATCAGATTTAGAGTCAAATTTCCCTAAATGTTCATTATCTCTAAGTACAAAGCATTTACAACCAAAAATATGAAAATAAGAAATATTAGGTCTATGGTTGTTCCACAATTTATATGAAGTCTTATTAAGTGGAGGTCTGATTAATACTCTATTCATGACATAACATGTAGTACTTACAGCCTTAGCCTAGAAATATTTGGGTAATTTATGTTCATTCAGCATACTCCTACCCATTTCCTGCAGTGACCTATTCTTTCTTTTTACAACGCCATTTTGTTGTGGGGTCCTAGGTGCTAAAAGATAATGTGAAATGCCCACTAGGTCACAGTAGTTTTCTATCACATTATTTTTGAATTCAGTTCCCCTATCACTTCTTATGTGTGTGATTTTGTAGCCTTTTTCATTCTGAATTCTTCTACATAATTTAGTGAATTGTTCACATGATTCATCTTTATGAGAAAGAAACAACACCCATGTGAACCTAAAAAAATCATCCACTATAATAAAGGCATACAATTTTCCACCTAGACTTTGAACTTGATTAGGATCAACTAAATCTAAGTGTAGCATTTCAAGTGGTGTAGTGGTAGATATGAATTTCTTTTTCATAAAACTTGATTTTGTTTGCTTACCCATTTGACATGCAATACAAATTTTATTTTTTATAAATTGTGTTTTGGGTAAGCCTTAAACCAAATCCTTTTTCGCAAGTTTTGATAACAAATTCATACTAGCATGTCCAAAACGTCTATGTCATAACCAGTTAGCTTCATTTATTGTAGAAAAACATGTAACCTATTGAGATGCTAAGTTATCAAAGCTAGTTGTATACATATTTTTGTGACGTTCAATGGTAAAAGTTACTTTGTTATTAAATTTACTCTCAACAATACATTTATCATTTTCAAACGACACTTTATACCCTTTATCACATAATTGGCTTATACTCAACAAATTATGTTTCAAACCATCAACAAGAAGTACATTATCAATAACCAGGGAAGGTTCCTTACCTACTCCAATGATTTGCTCCTTTGCATTGTCGTTGAATGTCATATATCCTCCTTCTTCGAGTGTGATGGATGCAAATTTGGCCTTGTCACCAATCATATGCTGTGAGCACCCGCTATCCAGTTACCACTTGTCCTTGGAGGAGGACAATCTCAAGCACACCTACAAGAACAACTAAGTGAATGACGTTGGTCCCCAAATTATGTTGGGTTCACAAGGGTTAGTGCCTGGATCACCTTTGACTCTCCACACCTTTTTGATTCTTACATGCTTATTTCCATGTGGACATTCAAATGGTATATGACCAATTTGTTTACATTTGAAGAATATTATTCAACACTAGGGATCTTTAGGTGGAATTTGGGAATTTGATTATCGTGGAAAATGTCCCAAATAAAGATTAGGTCGTCTCACATTTTCAATACCATTAAATCCAAGACCTTTTTTGCTAAGAGAGTTTCTTTGGGCCCCAAGGAATTTTTTAAAATTTCGTTGGCCCTCTGTAAATTTTAAAATGATTTTGAAGCTATCCTCCAATTTTCTTTCAAACTTGACAATTTTCAAATTTTTTTCTCTAGGAATTTATGCATGAAAATTCTTTGCAATTTCAAACAGTTTTGACCAATTTTCACGCTTTTTTTTCCTAGACTCCTTTTTCAGAAACAGGCAATCACGTTTGATATACCCGACTTTGTTGCAATTATAGAACGTGGGAGCATTCAATTTTCTTTTCTTCTACTAGGCTCTCCCTTCTCAGATACAAAATCCCTAGACTTTCTGTATGTCCTACTATTCTTCTTGAAGAACCTGCTGAATCTCCTAGTAAGCATAACCATGTCATCTCCAGATTCAGGTTCACTGCACTCACTAGATGTAATAGTAGACGTTTTTAATGTAGTCACCTTTTTCATCCTATTGTGCTCATTTAGTCTCTCATTAATAGCTTACTCATAGGTGATAAGAGAACATATCAATTCATCTAATGACATAGCCTTAAGGTCTCTACCCTCAGATATGGTCATAGCCTTTTCTTCCCAAATAGGAGGCAAACCCCTAAGGACTTTCCTAATCATCACATACGAAGGATAGGTCTTACCTAATGCATGTAGTGAATTAATGATGTGTGTGAATCTAGTGTACATGTTCTAAATGGACTCACAAGTGTTCTTCCTAAATGTTTCACACTCACTGGTCAACATATCAATCCTACTATCTTTTACATCTCTAGTACCCTCACATGTGACCTCTAACTTATTCCATATCTCCTTAGCAGATGAACATGTCATAACTCTACTAAATTCATTAACATCAAGACCACAGTATAGGTTATTCATGGCAGTAATATTTAAACTAATAGCTTTCATATCTTCATTAGTATATTCCTTTTCATTTGGTTTGTGGAGCCAGTCATTAGTCCGATAAGGCCTGCCCTCCCTTTTGTTTGGTCCAGGTGGATGAGGAGAGACGCAGTACTTCTTGGAAGACCTAAGTTGGGGCGTTACACGACCAGCCTAAGATATTTTGACCAAATTCAAAGCCTTAGCCGACCGTCCCGTTTTTCTGCTCAAATGGCCAGTAGACCAACAATCCTCGAGTGACCGGTCGTAATGACCTAAAGGTACCTCGGCCGACCGAACCTACATAAGTTAGGCTTTTATCTCTGGCTCAGCTGGCCGACTCTGTCCTCAGTCGACCAAACCTTGAATTATTTTTAAAATTACAGAGAGACCAGCCAACCAGCCTTGTGCTCAGTCAACCGACCCTCTCGGGTCTACTTTAAATTTCAATGGTTCAGCTAACACCAGCATTTGCTTGCCGACCAAACCTCTCAAGAGAAATTAAAATTTAGCACTAATTGTGATTAATTTTCAGATTAAACAAATTTTAAAATTCCCTTTATGTCCCAAACAGTCATATTTTCCCCAGACACTACATATACCCTCTCATCATTATTTTTTTTAAAAAGATGCATAGATATTAAAATCCTCTAAAAATTTTTCTTTAATCTCATTCATTTTATGCTTTTCTACATTTATTATTTTGAAAATCTATTTTGGAAAATATTCATTTTGGGCATTTATATTTCATTTCAAAATCATATACTCTCATTCAATCCTTTCTTTTCAAAATTATTTTTGAAAGTAACATTATAGTTTCTCCTAGATATTTTATTTGATAAATATATTTGGGAGTAAACTTTACATAGCCTGAGAATCTTGCACATCTATTACAAGATTTCAAAAGCTCACTTATCTTTATTGAAAATATCTTTTGAGCAAATTACCCTAGGCTTCTTCTATATCTATTTTGAAGTATATTTTTCTTGAGAAAATCCTTGGGTAGACTTAAAGCACCTTGAGCATATTTTCATTCACATATCTTTTCTTGAAAAGGTCTCTTATTTTTATTTTGGCAAAAATTGTTTTAAAAGAAAAACCGTGGATTTTCCTACACTTTCAATGAAAAATATCTTTGGAGAAATATTTTTATAGGATTTAATCTTTGAGGTATTTTATCATATACATCATTCTTAAAGATTGCAAATTTAGTTTGAAAAATACAGACTCTACTAAGTCTTAACTCATATCATACGGAAGTGCATTTGTGTTTATTGTCGTACATCATCTGCTTAGTGTACAAGCATTTTATTTTCACAAATTTTTTTTTTTATTATTCTTTTCCTGGTGGGTGGTCGAATGAGGATTGCACTGGCCTGTAAAGTGCACCAGATTGGTTTAGACCCGATTAGGAGAATTAGGAGCATCGTCCAGTAAGGTGTAGTTGTTGGTTGGGCTCATCCCTACAATTTGAGCCAAGGTATTCCTCACCCCATAAGGAGAGGGTGTAATTGGTGTCGCTCCACCCGTTAACTAAGCACTAGTGGAATCCTCTTACTGGTTAGCTTAAGGGAAGGATGTGGGCTGGTTTAGTTGAACCTTGATAAAAAATATCGTGTTTGCTTTCTCTTCCCTATGCTATTTAATTTCAGCACTTGAATGTTTATATCTTTATTATTGTGAATGATTGGGAAGTGCTAATTTTGATTTATCGATTTTATTTATCTGCTCAACTTTATATTGTTGGGTAATTGGTATTTGCTTAAACAAACCCTAGGGTATGCAATACTTCTAATGGTTTAACACTGAACAAACCTAACCTAGGAAGAAATTTTTTTTTTTAATACCTAGTTCCACCCCCAACCTCTTGGGAATACACCAATTCCATCAATTGGCATTATAGCTTCATTGGAAAAAGTTTAACTGCTTATGCTAAAGATCGTAATGGCTGAGTCTGGTGTATCCCTATCCGGTGAGGGATAATCATGTATTAAGCCTCTAGTATTTTGTGGTGTTGATTACACTGTGTGAAAACAAATTATGAACATATTTTTAAAATCTATGGATTGGAGGGCCTAGTAGATGTTTGTTAAGGGAAGTTGTACGCAAACCAATGAAAATGATTTTTATGTAATAATTTCATATGCCAGGGACATGTTATACTATGCTTTAAATTCTAATATCTTTCATGAGATCATGGCAAGTAAATGTGCAAGAGAAATTTGGGAAGAGCTGGAAAGGAGATATGGAGAAAGCAAAGAGGAGTCTACTACTTTGAACATTTTAACTCCAGATGATCAAGAGGAGGTAAATTATGGGCCAATAACGTTTATTAATGAATAGATATATGATTCACCTTCTATTTCAGTTAATGGTGCATTTGATGATTCTTGTGTTGTATACTGCTTTATTTTATGTGATGAATCATCTGATAAATCTTGTGATGATACTTTTAATGATGCATGCAATGAATCTTGTAATGATCATTTTAAAATTTATTGAAAACTAAGATGTAGTCCCAAGAGGGGGGTGAATTGGATTTTAAAAATTTTCTTTTAATTCCTTTTAAGACTTCTTTTTATTTCTTTTAACCAATTCTTGACTTGTTTGTTTAATTTGTCAATCACACAAGAACTCTATTTCTTTTATACAATCAACAACACAATTATTTAAACAATCAAGTAAACAATCAATCAACCAAACCAATTATCCAAAACACAATATTCAAACCAAGATATAAAAGATACAAGATTTCAGCTCTTGTTTTTTGCAGTCCTATTGTTAATGCAATCCCTTTGATAATGAATTAGCTTTCTCAAAGTGATTTTCAAAAAAACATTCACACTCTTCCCAAAATTCAGAATTCAAATAAACTTTTAGTTAATTTATCTTTGAGTGTTGACCAAGTAACGTACTCCTTTACGATTTTCGCAAAATATGGTTTAACCAACGTACTCCCTTTCGGTTTCTACATTCCCAAATTAAAATTAAACTTTAAGTTTATTTAACTTCCAAATTACGTAGTTTGTATAATTAAGAAAATTAAATCATCCACGCAATTTTTATGTGCTGAAAATAAATAGAGTAAGGGAAAGAGAGAGTGGGACTGAGATTTTTACGAGGTTCGGCTTATACCCAGCCTACGTCCTCACCTTTGGAAAACCACTTAAGGATGAACTAAAATTAGTTCCTTTGTAGGGTGCAATAACACCGTTTACACAACACTCCTTTGATTAGGCTAGAGCCCGCCTCTCCAAAAGATATACCCTCGTTCAGTCACTCCTTCAATTAGGCTAGAGCCCGCCTCTCTAAGCGATATCCCCATGCTTGGCCAACGATCCAAATAACCTTGAACCATTAATAGCTTATGATTCTTTCAATGGATGAAAGAATTAGTAGTTGTAGCACAATATCAGTGAGTAAAATCAGTAAGAACTCAGTAAGCTTCGTGCAATTTAAAAGCAGGAAAGAGCTTTGAGAATTTAAGAACAATTAAGAGAGATTTTGAATGCTGAATTGAATTCTTGGTTGTTAAATCAATTTAACTTGGGTGTATTTGTAGATGTAGAAAAGTATCTAGCTTGTTCCCCAAGTTTACTAGAAGTAGGGCCCAAGATTTAAATAAGTTTGAGCCTCAAGTAATTGATTATTTCAAAATATGTCCGTTATGTATTTTAAATTTTGCCGCATGACAATTGACTATGAAGGTCTCTGGCAGTCACCTGTTAGTGTATTACACGTATAAAATGCACAAGCAGTAAGATGCCAGTCGCCTGTTAATAGGGGACTTAGGCGCCTGTCACAGAACAACTTGATTTTTAAATATGACTAGAAGGGTGACAGATGACTGTCAAAACACAGTCAGTCGTCTCAAGTTTCACTAACAGTCGCCTGTCAAGTTCTAGATAGTTGACCATCATGTTTTTGTCTGTTTATTTGAAACCCTTTAATATGGCAGTTGACTGTCCACGTGCAGTCAATCGCCTGTCAAGCAATTTTTTTCTTGTTTTAAAGTATTTTGTTCTCTCTTTTATTTGCTTATATAGTCTTGGAATATCAATTTTTTTTCCTTGAAAAATATGTTCCAAGACTTAAAACTAAGGTCTCTAAGTCTCGTTTGCCTAATGAGCTTCAAAATGAAAATTCATACTTGAATCATACTTGAAGTGCTTACAAAGCTTGTTCTAAAGACTCATTTGACTCTTCTTTACTTTGAGTTCTCTTTTATTGCCGAGCTTTAGTGATCCTGAATTTGATGTGAACTTTCAAGATTTATCTCTCTTGATCTTTCAATATTACTTTAGATTTTAAGCTTCATTGATCTTTGAGCTTTCCATGTTGATCACTTGAGCTTTCATTCTTGAAACTTTTTCTTTAATATCAATGCCCTTATGATCTTCAAGTTTTAATCCATGCCTTATGCTTGATATAATCATCCTTCTTTGAAATATAAGCTTTCATTAATCCTTCTGAACACTTGACCTTACATTTATCATTGAATCCTGAAATGACATCACTTAACCAAATATGTTAAGTTGCATTCGTTTGTTAGCATTAAAATAAGATGTTAAACCTTGTAAGGCCAACAATCTCCCCCTTTTTGATGATGACAAACAAGAAAAAAGAATTTGAGTGAGCCTTAAAAAGACTCCCCCGTTCAATAAGCGTCATCTTAATAATATTTGCAAGATCAATATTAATTTCAAAACTCTTTTACAATCATGCTCATCATTTCATTTTATAATCATGGTCATCACTTCATTTTAAGTTCAAGTTTATCAATCAATATCAAGCACTTCTCCTCCTTTTTATATAAATTATGTTCATGCTCAATTTTTGCAATATTATGCTCAATTTTTGTTTAAAACTTCTCCCCCTTTTGACACCAATCAAAAAGAAAAAAAAATGATTAAGTTCAAATAAAATCATATTTTGAGCATATCATCAAACATGCATATCAAACATATGTACACACTTAATTTATTATTTTTCAATATAGCATGTGCAGTGTGTTTTAATAGTCAAGTATATGAGTTGTAACATCTTTACTAACAACTTTTTCCCCCTTTAACATTATTCAAGATACCAATTGTTGATTTTATGATACCAATTTAAAATTTAATTCATGATATCAATTTAAAATTTTATTAATTCATGATACCAATTGATTAATAGAGAAACAACCATAATATAAGCAATAAGTCATAACACTCCCCTTGAATTCTATACATTTAGTTTTGTTATCAATTATGCTTTTATCATCTCATGTTTCAAAACATTGATTCACATCATGTATCAAATATCAATATCATGCCAACATCATCAATGTCATAACAGCTCATAGATATAATCATACTTGTCATGCTCAAAAACCAATTTAACTTTTAGATTGTGATACAAAATGAACTTTTAAATTTTAATATAAATTAAAATATTCATGGATACCAAAGTACTTTATAGGTACCAAAGCCAATATCACATAATGCATAGCTCATGGATACCAATATAACTATTATATCTTTCATAGCTCATAGATATCAATATAAAGAGCAGTAAGTTTATCCATGTTATTCATCAATAGCATGCATGGTCAGGAATTAATTTCATATCAAAATTCTTACTTCTGCTTAATAATCTCATGCTCAAATTTTCAACATAGTGAGTTATAAATTATCAATATAAGTCAAGTCAAGTTAAGTCATACACATGTAGCATATAGCATATCATATAGGCATGTAAGCGTGTAGTATATAGGCTTTCATTCTCAAATATCTTTTTCTTAGTCAAGGTACTTATGTAATAAGCTCAATTTGATATTTTCTTAATATTTTATTAAGTTAATCCTTGTAAAAATCATACTATGATTTTGGCCAACAATGCCATTTTGAATTTGTTATAATAAGCTCTTAAACTTATCTTTAAGTTTTTCTATTTCAACTAGTTCGTTTGTTGATCATGAATTAAGTTACTTTCTCAATTTTTAAAGGGGAGTGACTTAATCCATGGAGTTTTTCGTTTATGAACTAGTCTTTCATCTTGGTACCCATAATTTCTTCGGTCCAGTTGGTTTAATAAAAAATGCTTCCTTAATTCTCCATACTTGTTTAGTTTTCACACCCTTTATCTTAAATGGACATTCAAACTTTATATGTCCCTTTTTCTTACATTGATAGCATATGGTGTTAGTGTAGGCATTAGAAGATGTGCTAGTATAATCTTTAGATGCTTTTGAAAAATATCCCATGTAAAGATTCTTTTTCTTTTTATTTTCAACCCCATTAAATCCAATGCCTTATTTGTTTAAGGTCATCCTTTCTGAGCCTATCATTTTGTCAAAGTTTTCCTTTCCTTTTGTGAAGTTGTAAATGATCTTTTCTTTATCTTCAATTTTATTTATGAGATCATTTATTTCAATATCTTTCTTTGTCATCAACCTTCTTTTGTGATTTCTCTAATTCTTGATATAATTTTCTAATTTTATGCTCTAATCCAGAAATATATATGTCTTTCTCATATTCCATAGAGGATAGGGATCGAAGGTCTTCTATCATCTTTTCATTCTTACTTTCTAGTTTCTTGATTTTCAAGTCTTTTTCTTTTTTAGCAAGATTTTTAGCTTCTAATTCTTTTATTGCAGCATAATACTTATTTTCTATTTTCTTGAGTTTTGAATCTTTATCATTTTTAGCAATCTTACTTGATTCTAGCTCTTTCATTATTCCATCGATCTTGTTTTTCAATGATGTGTTTTGTTTAGTTACTTTGATTAGCATCTTATGTACTTTGAATAAATCATTTTGTAATTCATCATAAGATGTCGTACACTCATCATTGGATTCATTTGATGAATCACTGCAAGAATTATTTAAGGATTTGGATGGGGAGCTTTCCTCATCATCCCAAGTCATAAAGCAAGTATAAGCAACGTTTTGATCACTTGATTCATATTTCGAACTACTTGTATTATCCCAAGTAGTCACTTTCATGGCCTTTTTGTTTTTCTTCGTAGACTCTTTCTTAAGTAGTGGACATTCCGATTTTATATAACCAACTTTGTTGCAATTATAACATGTAGGAGTTTTATTTTTAGATTTCTTTTTGCTGATTTCTTCTTCTTCTGATTTGGAGTCTTGGTTTCTTCTTTTGAATTTGTTTTTCCTTCTAAGGATTTTTGCAAGTTTCTTAGACATGAAGGCTAGTTCATCTTCATCCATTTCTTCTTCACTACTAGAGTTTTCTTTTGAGACTTTGAAGGCTATTGATTGTTGGGCTTTTGTTTTTCCACTCCTTTCATTCATTGCCATTTTGGAGATAACCTATTAGCTCATCTAAGGAGGTGTTTTTCAAATATCTTCCTTCCGTTATGGTAGTGGCTTTTGGTTCCCATATAGGTGGCAGCCCTCTAAGAATTTTTCTTATCATCTCATAGGTAGTGTAGGTTTTTCCTAAAGCATTTTGGGAATTTATTGTGTGAGTGAACCTAGTGAACATATTAGTTATGGATTCATCCAGGTTCATCCTACAAGCTTCATATTCGCTTGTAAGCTTATCAATCCTATTATCCCTAACATCTAGAGTGCCTTTGTAAGTTACTTCTAGCTTGTCTCATATTTCCTTGGCCAATTTGCAAGTCATTACTCTATTAAATTCATTAGCATCTAAAGCACAATATAAAGCATTCATGGCACTAGAATTAACTTGTAACATCTTATGATCTAAGTCTGTCATATGATTTTTCTCTTTAGGAACTTGTTTTGCATCTACTAATTTAAGGGGAATTAAGTCACCGTCCATAACAACCTCCCAAGCTTTCCAATTCATAGTTTGAAGATATATTCTTATACGTTGTTTCCAAAAAGTATAGTTCAAACCACAAAAGATGGGTGGCCTAGTTAAGGACTGGTCTTCTCCAAAGGGAGCTACTCCTATATGTGCCATTAAGATCTTTTTATAGCTACTAATTAAGATTTTCTATAACCTCGCTTTGATACCAATTGAAAACTAAGGTGTAGTCCCAAGAGGGGGGGTGAATTGGATTTTAAGAATTTTCTTTTAATTCCTTTTAAGACTTCTTTTTATTTCTTTTAACCAATTCTTGATTTGTTTGTTTAATTTGTCAATCACAAAAGAACTTTGTTTCTTTTATTCAATCAACAATACAACTATTTAAACAATCAAGTAATCAATCAATCAACCAAACTAATTATCCAAAACACAATATTTAAACCAAGATATACAGGATACAAGATTTAAGCTCTTGTTTATTTGCAATCCTGTTGTTAATGCAATCCCTTTGATAATGAATTAGCTTTCTCAAAGTGATTTTCAACAAAACATTCGCACTTTTCCCAAAATTCAGAATTCAAATAAACTCTTAGTTAATTTATCTTTGGGTGTTAACTAAGTAACGTGCTCTCCTATAGTTTCCGCAAAATATGGTTTAACCAACATATTCCCTTTTGGTTTTCACAATCCCAAATCAAAATTAAACTTTAAATATAGTTTGTATAATTAAAAAAATTAAATCATCCACGCAATTTATATGTGCTAAAAATAAAGAGAGTAAAGGAAAAAGAGAGTGAGACTGGGATTTTTATGAGGTTCGGCTTATACCAAACCCACATCCTCCCCTTTGGAAAACTACCAACGGATTCACTAAAATTAGTTCCTTTTCCAGGTGGAACAATACCGTTTAAACAACACTCCTTCGATTAGGCTAGTGTTGAATCAGGTGTAATCCCAAGAGGGGGGGTGAATTGGGTATTTAAAAATTCTTTGCCACTTATTTACCACTTAAACCCTTCTTATATATTTACCAATGAATTCTTGTTACTTAATTACTTATGTGCAGTGCTATCCAACCTATACATGCAATATAAATAATTTAAATGTAGTGCTGAAAGTAAAGAGTAAAAGGTAAGAGAGAAGACAAACACAATTTTTACGAGGTTCGGCCGACTTGGCCTACGTCCTCGCCTTGAGCAACCACTCAAAGATTTAACTAAATCCCTACTCCTTAAATTGGGATGGAGCTTCCCTTACAATCTGCTGCTTATTAGAGGCACAACTCCCTCCTACTCTACTTCTTACAAGAGATACAACTCTCTCCTCAAACCTCGGTTCACACACTGAACCGTGTATATAATAAAAATCTGATACACTCAAAAATTGCTTCCAACAAAAAGATTGTGAGTACAATTCAAATTCTTAGTACATTAACATATGATATAAACTTGAAGCTCATAATGTATGAAAACAATACAATCGTTTTATGTATGATATGCTTCAACACACAAAACCTTCTTTATAAAAAACTCCCAAGTAAAGAAATATTTGAAATGCTTTGGAGTATATTAGGGTTCTAGTTCACTTTGTAAAGATGCAAAAATATGCCTAATGTGAACTTTTTAAAAGCTTTATCTTGAATGTTTTATCAATCTATATCAAAAGCTTTTTATCAAATATTTAATCACAACCCGATCTTTGTAATATGTAAATATATACGATATGTAATTCAAAGATCAAAATACTGAGTATAAGGTTTTCCAAACATAATATCCTTCAATAAGATAAATATTTATGAATACCAAGGATATATATTCAAGTGTTTTATATATCTAAATATGAATCTTTTAACTTAATACACACTTGAATCAAACCATTCAATCAATCACACAACCTTAATCAAGTAAGGATCTTGTTTAAAAAATAAATATGTATATGTATATGCACATCCAATACCAACCTTTTAATACTTAATCAAAAATAGATTTTTCAACAATAAGCTCTATGAACACTATATATATATATACTCTAGAATCAAAAACTAATCGACCAAAAGCTAAACAACTTTCTCAAGTAATGATCTTTTCAAAAACAATTTTTGTATGTATGTGCACACTCAAGATCAAATTTTTCTAATGATGTTCAATAACAAGTAATGAGATGAGAAGTTCTTGAAAATAATAACTTGAATGATCAAACCTCGATACTAGAATGAAAATCCAGAGGAGTAAACAAGTTCCCTTCAAGATTCTGAGTTGATGTGCCCAAGTTTGATGATTAGAAATTGAAGTGTAGGCAATCGTATAGCAATAGAAGCAATTTTTCCAAGAATCTTTCAATAAGATGTGTTATTTTCTTTATTGTGTGTCTTATCCTGGTTCTAGGGTTTATATATTCAGTATATATAGTGTCTTACCCTCAGGATTGATCTCAACCATTGGATCAAAGAAATAGCTCGCGAGTTCGTTTAATAAAAATCAAAATTTTAAGTTTCTCGCAGGTTTAGGTGCTTGAGGGTGAATGCCCAGGCGACCAAAGTTCCTTGACCCTTTGAAAACTCAACTTGGAATGCAGGGTCAGGCGCCTAAAGAGACGGTCAGGCTTTTGAAGTGGTTCAGGTGCCTGAAGGCACAAGGTCAGGCGACCGAAGTGCCTCGCCCAACTTGCTGCGTTTCCCATTAATTCTTCAGGCTATCCAACTTAATCTTTAGGCTCCAGAAGAAATTTTTCAAGCAACTGAGGTTCAGTTTAGGCTACCAAAGTTCCCTTTTTCTCAATTTTTATTTTCTAATTTAAAAATATGCTTTGCTCCTTTTCTTGGGTCTTTTATAAAACATATTTTCCATGATTTTAGAAGTATTTCTAAGTCCATGAAAGTCCCCAAATGATATACATGAAATGCATGAATCCTAAAGGCATTCTAGGTTATGTTGAGCCTCAAATTAAATCATATGAAAATGTAAGTACATGAGTTCTAAATACCCATTCCCAAGATGTTCTTGAACTTTCCCTTTTGCATCTTGATTCTCGTACTCTTTGAGTTCCATGAATCTTGCCAAGATATGTTAGTTTTACTTTATGGCTTCCATGACTTGTTATATTTCCGTGCATGCTTAATATGGGTCATGTTCATGAATTCAATGCACATATCAAATACCAAGTGATTTGTCATTATCAAAACCGGATTGGACTCATAGAATCAACAGCTAGAGCCCGCCTCTCCAAATGATATACCCTCATTCGGTCACTCTTTCAATTAAGGTAGAGCCCGCCTCTCTAAGTGATATCCCCATACTTAGCTAATGATCCAAATAACCTTGAACTGTCGATATCTTATGATTCTTTCAATGGATGAATGAATTAGTAGTTGTAGCACAATCTAAGTGAGTAGAATCAGCAAAAACTCAGTAACCTTCGTGCAATTTGAGAGCAAAAAAAATCTTTGAGAGTTTAAGAACAATTGAGAGAGATTTTGAATGCTGAATTGAATTCTTGGTTGTTAAATCAATTTAACTTGCTTGTATTTATAGACGTAGAAAAGTTTCTAGCTTGTTCCCAGGTTTACTTGAAGTAGGGTCTAAGATTTAAATAAGTTTGAGCCTCAAGTAATTGAATATTTCAAAATATGTCCGTTATGTATTTTAAATTTTTTCGCGTGATAGTTGACTGTGAGGTCTCTGGCAATCGCATGTCAATGTATTACACGTATAAAATGCACAAGCAATAAGATGGCAGTCGCTTGTTAATAGGTGAGCCAGGCACCTATCACTGAATAGCTTGATTTTTAAATATGACCAGAAGGGTGACAGAAGACTGTCGAAAACGGTTAATCGTCTCAAGTTTCATTGACATTCAACTGTCAAGTTCTAGATAGTTGACTGTCATGTTTCCGTCTATTTATTTAAAACCCTTTAATATGACAGCTGACTGCCCACGTGCAGTTAGTTGCTTGTCAAGCAATTTTTTTCTTATTTTAAAGTATTTTGTTCTCTCTCTTATTTTCTCATATAATCTTGGAATATCAATTTGTTTTTCCTTGAAAAATATGTTCCAAGACTTAAAACTAAGGGCTCTAAGTCTCGTTTGCCTAATGAGCTTCAAAATGAAAATTCATACTTGAATCATACTTGAAGTACTTACAAAACTTGTTCTAAAGACTCATTTGACTCTTCTTTGTTTTGAGTTCTCTTTTATTGCCGAGCCTTAGTGATCCTGAATTTGATGTGAGCTTTCAAGATTTATCACTCTTGATCTTTCAATATTACTTTAGATTTTGAGCTTTATTGATCTTTGAGCTTTCCATATTGATCCCTTGAGCTTTCATTCTTGAAACTTTTTCTTTAATATCAATGCTCTCATGATCTTCAAGTTTTAATACATGCATTAAGCTTGATATAATCATCATTCTTTGAAATATAAGCTTTCATGAATCCTTCTGAAGACTTGACCTTGCTTTCATCATTGAATCCTGAAATGACATCACTTAACCAAATATGTTAAGTTCCACTTGTTTGTTAGCATCAAAACAAGATGTTAAGCTTTGCAAGGCCAACATTTATGCCGAATCATGTCTTGAATTTAATAATAAAAGCACGTATTCATATCAAAAACTAAAAAGTGCTTTATTAAAAATGCATAAGTTTCTAACTAGGATATTCATGCACAAAACATTCCTGAAAAGTGAAAGTAGAAGATTGACAAAACAATTAGAAAAACTAAAATATTATCATGCCATCCTAGTGAAGAAAAGATTGAAAAGATATTGAAAATTATCTGCTTGGAGGAAGACTCTGGAATTAAGGCTAAAAGTGAGAAGAACAAGTCAAATAAATCCTTTGGAGTTCAAAGAAATAAATCTTTAAAAGAGGGCTCATCGTATAAAACCCATAATTATGTTTCTTCAAATAAAACTAGGATCAATAAGCAAAATCTTTCACATGTATTTAATGTTTACCTATATTGTGAAAGAAAATGGCATGTTTGGCTTACTTGTCTATTTAGAGGTGCTAAAGGCATAGAGAAGGAAATGAGGTTGGTAATTATGAAGTCAAACCCTTTAGGACCTGAAGAAGAATGGATTCCAACTGGAATTACATAAATATTTAATCCTTCCTTAGTTCCTAAGTTTAGGGGTAGTGATGACTACAGGATTGGGAAGTGGTTCAGAATTAAAATGTCAAATCATAGTGTATGCAAATCCCTATATACTATTTTTAACTCATACTTAAAAGTAAATCTTAAGTTAAGCATATTTTTGTTCATCACACAAGCTTGAGCTTTAGGGAATCTATTCTATACTACACATCTTTTATCCCTAAACTTATTTATAAAAGTTTAGTCATCACTCTGGTCACAAGCACTATTAATCATAAATTCCTTATTCTATCGGGACTTATTAAAAGACATCCTCCATAATCAAATCAGAGACATCTTCTAAGGGATTCGAGTTCTTCAACTAGTTAAATTAAATTATTCCCTTTGTGCCTTAAATGCAAAAATTCTCTAATTTCGATTTAAGTAACATTCTTCTCCATAGGAACTCTTTACCGCACCAAAATTGCATCTGGTAAAGACTCATTTATTCCTTGGTTTGTATCCTTGCTCTAAATTGTGATCATATCTAAAGGATACCTTCCAATCTCCAAATAACATTGTTCACAACAGTCATATTCTCTTCAATGATCTTTTCCAAAGTCTTTAGAATATTTTTCCTAACTCAAAAATATTTTGAACATTGTCCTACTCCAAAATACTCTTTGAAACTCAATAGTGATTTAAATCATTAAAAGTATTTATCCTAACTCCCTTCACAGGCTCTTAAACTTTAAGACAAATCATTTAGAACTTTGTGTCCTTATAATGTGTGGAATGGCTAAAATGATTGCACTAGGTTTCAATTTGTTCAAAGAAACTTGTGCATATGTAGTTAAAATTCAAAGCCATTCGTACTTGTTCCTCTCACATATTGAGATTCATAAGAATAAAGGCAAAATTGGCTTATGACCCTGAAGGAATATTCATTGTGACTTTTTGGTCCATTAGGCCTATGCATCCTAGGCCAAGCATAAATCATCAAATATCTAGAACATTTGGCGAAATTATTTGAAAAATAAGAAAGGCATAAAATGGATAAGTGCATAACTCAAGGGGAGCGTTATTATAAATTAAATGCTCTTATAATTATGTTTTGTGCCCATATGCCTATTGGAGATCAACACTTAAGCCTACTATCCATAGTGTATTAAATGCTTAAATTCTTTGATAGATAGTAACTATATTTTTATTTTGATTATAACATAAACTACCTTGAGATATTCTGAACTATTATTGAAATGCTATTGGATTGTATGCTATTTGTATGGAATGCCACCTGCATGGCTGATGCAGTGATGAGAATTACATGCTGGTAGTGGATTCTAGGTTGTTGCATGCTTAAAATAAACTATTTGCTGAAAACAACCAAATTTCAGGTACAGGTTTTATGAAAAAAATTCCAATTTACAGATAGCATGCTACCAAAATTTCATTAAAATTTTTCCAACATAAAACCATGTACAAAGATGATTATGATAAAAATAAATGTTAAAATGTTTTTGAAATGATGAGTGAAAACTAAATGAATATTAAACTTCATCCTTGCATAATCATCGAATATTTAGAGGAACTGAGCTCCATCCCTAAGGAAAAAGCATAAAGGACATAGATACATCTTACGTAGTTAGCTTTTTGAATATTGAGGGTCTTGTGAAAAACCCTAAACATCATGTCCAGTTCTTAAAAGTCTATGCTTAAATATGGATGGTTCTCAGGGCTATGAACATTAAAAATGCCTTAATATATTTTCTAATGCATGTGTGATCTATAGGGATAGTTATACTGGTTGCATAATAAAGAAAATTATTCTTTATCCAATCTATTTATTTTAAGAGATTTAAAATAATTGCTTATACGACTTGGAACTCTTAGTGAAACTATTCTTTGATAGGTATAAGCAGTTCTTTGCGTCTAAGCTGGCATTAAAATCTAGAGGGGGAGATTTAATAAAATCTTATTCCTTATGCTCACCCTAATCTTAGCTTAGACTTAAGGCTTGCTATGGAGAATGTGTTTCAAAGCATAGTGACTTTCTTTCTGCCCATAGCAAAGTTTAAATTCATAACATCTAAGCAAGTATTCAATTTCGTCGGGGGGGCTCTTGAAATAAACATTCTATCTTGTTTGTGCTCACCCATTCTTATGTGTAGATACCTATTGAACATAATGTGGCAAGTGCTTAACTGAAATGATATTATTGAAAATCTTAATTTGAAACATGTTGTTTAGCCACAATCATTTGATTTTCCATATGATTTTGCATTTAAAATTGTCTGTCTTTAATATTCATATGGTTAGTATTTCTGGTTATATTATGATTTGTTCTTAAACATTTAACTAGAAATATATTTCTTGCATGATCCTTAAAGTTTCTTTTTCAGTAAGGATAAGCCCCTTGTACTTCTTGATAATATCAAAAGGGGGATATATATCTATATATATATATATTGGCAAGAAATGATTTTATATGAGACATATCTTGTTTCTTGTTTGTGTGCTTAAATGATTCATGACTTGTGCTATTTTTGCTTTAATTTTTTTTTTTTTGTTATGAAATTAAAATATTTTTAAAAATAATTGCATAAATTGTTCGTTGATTATATAAGAAATGCATGCTAACTAGTTAGACCAATTTTTTACTCAAACCTACCCTTGTTATCATATGTCGTTTGTTTTAAACTCAAATCTTTTACAGGTCTTATGACATGGTTAAATTGATATGGTTTGAAAATATTTCTGGTCTGACTATGTTTAGCATGTCATTTTAATCTTTAATGCCCACTACTACTATTTTTGCATGCTTAATTATCATACTTTCCAAAAAAACTTATAATTTCTTTTATGCCCAAATTTTTTTTAATAAGGGGAGATCTTTTAAGCTAAAGGTTTCTTTAAACAATGTCTAGATTTTAAATACAAAGGGAGAGTAATTTCTAATGATCAATTTTTTTTCCACTTAACTTAACCCTTTTGATGATGACAAAATGAGGAGAATTTATTTGAGCAAAATGGAAAATATTTTTAAAATATTTTTGTAAGGGGGTAAATAACTTTAAAAAGGGGGTTAAATATATGAGATACAAGCATTACATACCTGAGTTGTATTGTTAAGACTAAATGCATGATAAAATTAATATGTATTCTTTCTTTATATGCCTATTCTATATTTTATATTCTTTAAATTATGCATTTTGTTAGGGGGAGCCTTTTTAGGCTGAACCCATTTTCCTCTGGTGCGTTTATCATCATCAAAAAGGGGGAGATTTTTTATTTTTTGGTCTGATCCCTGTTTTGATGCTGACGAAGTACAAGTCTCTTATGAGTGTACTTAGTGCATGAGCAGGTTTACATTTTAGCACACACATAAGGGAATGGAAAATTGGAAGCCAAGATAGCACATTCATCTTGGCGAATTCCATGAAGACAAAAGAGCACAAGAAAATAGGATATATATTTTATTTGTATTGTGTCGCGACGTCCCGGCGAGCGCGTGTGCCCCGGACGGCGAAATCAAAATCATTTTTATATTTTCAAGGAAAATATTGAATGTCGGAGTCACCACTAACCTTTTAGTGTGGTTAGAACACATGGTTACTACCCCGTTAGGGGTAGAATGGGTCTATGTTACCAGAGTTAGGCTCGGGAGTTCGGTTATACGAGGGGAAGGTACAAGCACCCCCTACGCGCCCGTTCTTACGAACGGTACCTAATTAATTTGAAATTATCCCTAAGTTAATCTAATAAGTCTTTAAATTTCTCCTTTTTATGAATTTATAAATATACATAAATAAATAAACGTAATACAATATATATACATATATTCCCTCAGAGCTTAAAGTACGTGATGCCCGAAGGCTCATACCCCCGCAATAAAATCATAGGGATTAAAAATCAATAAAATATCTAAGAAAATACGCTCCCAAATTTTGAAATTGTATATAAAATTTTTATAGGAAAATACTAGTATGGGAGGTTTTACTATATATTAATAAGATAATAAGTTGAAATATTAAATTATCACAATGCATATAAAAATAGTAATGATAATAAGCATATCTATTAAAATATTACAACTTTCAAAACAGGCAATAAAATACCATATGTATATATATATATATATATATATATATATATATATATTAAAACACTCAAGATACTATGCAAGGTAATACCATCTAAAAAAAAAATACCTTAATAAGTGAAGCTAAATAATAATTATACCATAATATTATATACAATATCATACTAAGCAAAATATATACTAGAACACTAAACTTACCATAATGATTGATACCTTTATATGTAAACATGATAAAATATTAGAATACGAATACTAAATATCAGAAAATATTAATATGAGTATAGATAACACATAAAGAAAACCTTAAGTAATTAAAATTGAACATACATCAACAATGAAAACCCTAAATAGCCCTAAACCTATGGATTAAGTAAATAATTACAATAACTACTCTAACTACGTATTAAACATGCAACAATAATATTAACAATCCAACGAATAAAATGAAATTAAACTTTAAATATCTAGACAAGTTCCAACTATAAAAATTCCGCACTCAAGAAAATTAACTTATATGAATAATACAATCAAAACTTACCCTGCGTATCAAAAATTAAAATGACTATAAAAATTATAAAAACCTATGTACCTGCATACGCAAAGAAAAAAAACAAAAATCAAGACATTAGATATTAGGACAAACCAAAACTAGCAAAAATAATAATAATAATAATATTAACTAAATACTACAACAAATATTATATCAACATACACACATACATAGCCTAGATATAAACATTAACTAAATATTACAGCAAATAATGTATTAATATACATATATACACATAGCCTATATGCAAATATTTAACTAAAAGCTACAACAAGTATTATATTAATATACACACACTAAATACCACAATAGATATTATTTTAATACATACCCACATGCAAATAAGAGAAAAGAGAAAAAAAAATAAAAATAAAAACTTGAGCTTTAAGACTTAAAATAAAACCAATATACGTATATATATATATATATATATATATAAAAACCCAACTAAATGTATATTAAAAAAAAAATTAAACTTTACATGTACATGTATATATATATATATATATATATATATATATAGACATATATATGTGCCTGCAAAAGTAAGCAACAATGTTAGTGTCTCAAATATTCCAAAACAAATAAAGATGTAAAATAAATAAATAAATAAGTAAATAAAAATAAAACAAAATTCATGTGTGTGACAGTGTGTGTGCTCTGTGTGCGTGCAGTGTGTGTGCTGTGTGTCTGTGTGCTGTGTGTGTGCGTTTCTGTGTGTGCTGTGTGTGTGTGTGTTGCTGTGTGTGTGTGCTGTGTGTGTGTGTGCAGTGTGTGTGCAGTGTGTGCTGTGTGTGTGTGTGCTGTGTGTGTGTGCAGTATGTGTGTGCTGTGTGTGTGTGTGCAGTGTGTGTGCAGTGTGTGCGTGCTGTGTGTGTGCTGTGTGTGTGTGTGCTGCGTGTGTGCTGTGTGTGTGTGTGTGCAGTGTGTGTGTGTTGTGTGTGCTCTGAAACTGGTAGGAGGTCTTCGGATCTGTGCTGGAGAAGAGCTACGCCACGGCTGGTCTGTGTATGGACTTGGAGTTGGTTGCAGCAGGTGCCGTGGGAAGGATGGTGGCCGGAGTTGGAAGGCTGGAGATAGGCTTGGAGCAGATTGCCGGGGATTGGCTTGGAGCAGGTTGCCGGAGATTGGCTTGGAGTTGTGACGGTGACAGCGGGGACTGGTGGTTGTGATGGAGGAAAGAAGAAAAAGATGGAGAAGGGGGCTTTGTAGGGAAGGAGAGAATGGGAGAGATGGAGTGAAGGCTAGGTCTTTTTTTTTCTTTGGCTTTTTTGGCCTCCGGCTGCGCTGCCCCTTTTTTTCTTGTCTCCCCTTTGTGTGCAGTGGCCCCTCCCTCTTATAAAAAAAGTTTGGGAAAACCCTAAAACAACTTCCCTTTTTTGATTTTTTTTTTTTTATTCTTTTATTCTTATGGTAATAATGAAAAAGGAAATAATAATAATAATAATAATAATTATCATAATAATATAAGTATCCATAAGATAATAATAACAAAAATAATACTACTATTAATAGTAAATAATAATAAACAATTATGGTAAGAATAAAAATAATAAAGATATTATCAGTAAAATAATAATAATAATAATAATAATAATAATACTAATAAAAATAGAGTAATAATACAAAAAGTAATAATAATAATAATAATGATATATCAAAAACAACAAAATAAATGAAAAGTAAAGTAAAAGATAATAAAAGTACTAGTAATAGAAAATGAAAAATAATAATAATAAGGATAATAAAAATGCTAACAAAATAATAGTATAGTAACACTAATTATAATACTAGTAATGAACAATAATAAATAATACAAATAATTATAAGAAAATAATAATAAAATAATAATAATAAAAATAAGGTAATAATAATAATAATATAATGAGAAGGGACTCCTTTGTTCTATTCGGCTAGGGCAAAAATAGGGTGTCTACAACTGCCCCTCTTTGTAGGCTTAATTGCTTCAATGTAACGATAAGAACTCTCCTACGTTTTTATAGTAACAAGCCTGCAAAGATAAAAGACACCTATTTTAGCCAAGCCATTCAACTCCCTATGGCTTTTCAGGTTAATCAAAAGTTGTTTATTTCTGCCAACCAGAGACGATCCGCACTGAATGTAAGAATCCAAGTTGAGGTACACAGGGATGGCTTGCTGCGAATGTAAGAATCCGAGCCGTAGGAACACGATGATCCAGCTATGGGACACAATGATGGCTTGCTTCGAATGTAAGAATCCGAGTCGTAGAGACACGATGATCCAGCCATGGGACACAATGATGGCTTGCTTCGAATGTAAGAATCCGAGCCGTAGGGATACGATGATCCAGCCATGGGACACAATGATGGCTTGCTTCGAATGTAAGAATCCGAGCCGTAGGGACACGATGATCCAGCCATAGGACACAATGATGGCTTGCTTCGAATGTAAGAATCCGAGCCGCAGGGATATGATGATCCAGCCATAGGACACAATGATGGCTTGCTTCGAATGTAAGAATCTGAGCCGTAGGGACACGATGATCCAACCATGGGACACAATGATGGCTTGCTTCGAATGTAAGAATCCGAGCCGTAGGGACACGATGATCCTGCCATGCGACACAATGATGGCTTGTTTCGAATGTAAGAATTTGAGCTGTAGGGACACGATGATCCAGCCATGCGACACAATGATGGCTTGCTTCGAATGTAAGAATCCGAGCCGTAGGGACACGATGATCCACCCATGGGACACAATGATGGCTTGCTTCGAATGTAAGAATCCAAGCCGTAGGGACACGATGATCCAGCCATGGGACACAATGATGGCTTGCTTTGAATGTAAGAATCCGAGCCGTAGGAACACGATGATCCAGCCATGGGACACAATGATGGCTTGCTTCGAATGTAAGAATCCGAGCCGTAGGGACACGATGATCCAGCCATGGGACACAATGATGGCTTGCTTCGAATGTAAGAATCCGAGCCGTAGGGACACGATGATCCAGCCATGGGACACAATGATGACTTGCTTCGAATGTAAGAATCCGAGCCGTAGGGACGTGATGATCCGAGCCACCTCAACCAGTAACAAGGTGTGAAAGCAAAGTTTGGAAAGTTGTTACTCTATTTGGAAAATGCTCTTGGGGTAAAGTCTGAATGTCAATGAATGAATCCCCTTGTCTTTGGGATCTGTTTCCCTAGTTTCAAAATAAATCAATGTGTGCCTGGGGCAACTTGCCCCAGTTTTCCAAGTAAATCAATGTGCGCTTGGGGTCAGTTACCCCAGCTCATAATTAAACACAACAGGAATCTCTCCATCAAGGATGTCAAATAATCATTTGAAAGCTCAAGGCAAGTGTGAAGGGTGCTCTATTGCTGCTTGTGATGCTAGAATGCAATGATATGCTGCTATATGTATGCATGTTGCTAACTTATAATGCAGTGATATGTTGCTATTAATATGCATATTACTAACTTGTGATTATATGTATGCGCTTTTATTTTTTGTGTAATGTATGAAACGCACAATGGCAATGCATGAGATGTATGGTAATGCGTGAAATGCATGACAATGCATAAGATGCATGGTAATACATGAAATGTATGAGATGCATGATAATACATGAAATGCATGATTATACATGAAATGCATGAGATGTGTGGTAATGTGTGAAATATAGGGTAATGCATGAAATGCATGGCGATGCATAAGACGTATGGTAGTGCGTGAAATGCATGGCAATGCATAAGATGTATGGTAATATATGAAATGTAGGTATGACGATGCATAAGATGTATGGTAATGCGGGAAATGCAGGGCAATGCATAAGATGTATGGTAATACATGAAATGTAGGTAATGCTTGCAATGGATGACAATGCATGCATGAAATGCATGACAATGCATGAGATGTATGGTAATGCATGGAATGCATGGAAATGCATGAAATCTTAGGTGATGCATGAAATACATGGCAATGCATGAGATGTATGGTAATGCATGGAATGCATGGCAATGCATGAGATGTATGGTAATGCATGGAATGCATGGCCATGCATGAAATGCATGACAATGCATGAAATTTGGGGTAATGCATGAATCTTTTCTTCCAATGACCTCATCTTTGGTCTCTACATGAAATTTGCCACATTTGAATGGATCTGTATGAAAGTGATTGACTTAACTCAAAAATCACAAAATTTGCCCCAGTTGAATGGACCTACAGCTGATCTTGACTCTGATTTCCTATTCCAATCTGATAAAAAAGTGCTTGAATGGGACCTACTAAGACTCAACTCGGAATTTGCCCCAGTTAAATTCATCTGCCACTGATCTTGACTCTATTATTGGATTCCTTTTGAACAAGCAGATTCTGACATAACATTTACCCCAGTTAGGCTGCTCTTTCTCCACAGGTATCTTTTTCATAGAAAGTACTGGTGATTTTGAAACTCTTTGACTATCCATCATCTTTTAATGCTCTAAAGAGTAAGAAGGGTTCCTCTTTTTTTCTTTTTTTTTCTTTTTTAAGGAACGAGGAATGATTATGCAACTATGACATCAACTTGCTAAATCAAAAGGCCATCTGCACAAAATAAATGTTTTACCATGTTTCAATGCTATCATAGGGAAAAATTCATACCAGTATTTAAAAGTCGTATAACGTTGATTTCCCAGCCTAGATGATTGTCCTTCTCTTCAACTGCCCCTATTTCATCAACCCATGCTTTGATCTCAAGATGGTCTTTAAGACTCGGGACAAAACATAGGCTTAAGGATGTAGGATTTCAGAATAAAAGGGAAACTAAGGCTCAAAAATACCACCCCAAATAATGTCATATGCCCCCAGTTTGAGTTGAGACGTTCTGCAAGATGTTGACCGAACTTGTTATTAAACAAGCTACCTACGTACCTTTTCAGGATCAGGTCATTACGTAGTTCAGACTCAACATTGAGTCTGACAAATCATTTAAGACAACAATGTATACCAATCTGGTCAGGACTTTCATTTGGACCGTAATGTAGGCTAAGGATATGGGTTAAAGAAGAAAGGAGTTACATAAGGCTCAAAAATCATCAATTTCATCAAGGGTAATTTGGTCAAAGATCACATATGTAGTAAGTCCCTTATTTTCTTTCTTCTTCCTCCTGTTTTTCTTTTTTTTCTTTCCCTTTTAATCTTCTTTTCCTTCTTTTACTGCAACTTTTACTTTTTCTTTTATAAAGGAATCTTGACTTCATTTTCATTTGAACTTCAATTGGGACCAATTTTTAAAAACTGCCCCAGTGTGGGGTGTGATCCTTTGACGGGTTAATCAAGAAATGAATCTTTCAGGCTCAAAAATGGTTTGCAAGGGATTTTCTTCTTTGACTTTCTTTTGGGTAGTAGAACAATGGCCTGCTATCCTTTTGCTAATGACTATTGTCTCAAATGATTTGCCAAACACTAAGGGACCTAAACCCAGGTTGGATTTTTGATGATCTGACTTTTAAGAAAAAGCTAGTTTAACATTCAGGCTCAATTTGGTTAACAAATGGTAAATCATTGTTTGGGTTCTTTTTAGGGATAACTGGTCGGCCAAAGAGGGCCATCCATCATTTGATCAAAACATGAGTGATTAATTGATAGGAAATTATCATAACAGCGCAGCCACTTCGTTGAATTCCTTGGAAAGTTAAAAAACTTCTTCATAATGTCTGAATTCAATGGTTGTTTCATCCTTTAACATCTCTTTCTAGCTCATGAACATTGGCAATATTACTTTCCCTATTCCGGCATGAAACATAAGCAAACAAAATTTGGCAACTAGACTTATGATGCAAGTGAGATAACGAAATGCATAATTCATTTTATTGAATATCGAAAATATTCCGAGGCACTGGCGTCCACGGATTACAAAAAGCAAATAACAATGGAAAACAAAAGAACATTAACTGAAAAGGATTAGATAGTCTAAAGTTCGGTACTCCATCATTTTATCCTCAGTGGACAACAACTAAAACCATTGATTTGGGAACCTCCTGGATATGTTAACCACTTCCTTCCTCGTGTTTGGGCAAAGGATTCCCCTGGACTCCCGGTTGCTTGTCGTCGAATGCTAACCATCCAGCATCTCTTAATGATTGCACATTATGCTTCAAGGCCCAACATCTGTCAATAGTATGGCCGAGAGAGTTAGCATGGTACTCACAACGAACCCCAGGATCATACCACTGTGGAGGAGGGTTTGCAACGGGCGTCCCAGGGATTGCAGATACCATCCCCCTTTCCCGCAGCTGAGGAAATAATTCGGCATATGTCATGGGAATGGGGTCCACCCTTCGGAAGTTTCTAGTCACATTCCTATCTTGTGCTTGCTGATTCGGTGGACTAGAGTGAACAATCTGGGGCCTTGTGCCTGTATGCGCCATTTGATTTACCATGGGCTCAAAACCAAAGTTTCTCTTGGGCCATTGGTTCCCACCTCTGGTGTACTGATTCTTCCAATTAAACTGCCCCTGTATCATTTGTGCCTATTCCTCCTTCTTCCTATTAGTCCACCTTTTGCCTAAACCAGTTTCCGAGCCATTATCCTCGACTAGGCCTGCCTTGATATCGCCTTCAATTCTTCCTCCTGCAGCCACAATATCCATAAAATCGTGGGGAGTTGCTCCCCGAAGGTACGTGCGGTAGGGGTCTTTTAATGTACTTACGAACAAGGAGATAGCCTCTCGGTCACTCACCGGGGGGTCCACTTGGATTGACATATCTCTCCACCTGTAAGCATATTCTCTGAATGTTTCGGTGGATTTCTTCTCCATTTCTTGTAGCATCATCCGATCAGGCGCCATTTCTGTCACATGGCGGTAGTAAGTAACAAAGGCATTGGCCAAGTCCTTCCAAGTGCGGACCCGAGCCTTATCTTGCTGAATGTACCAACGGATAGCGAACCCAGTCAAACTGCTTTGAAAGCAATGCATCATTAGTTTTTCATCGTCTGAGTACGTTGCCATTGCTTGGCAGTACATCACTAAATGTGCTCGAGGGCACCGGGTCCCGTCAAACTTTTCAAAGTCTGGCATTTTGAACTTTGGCGGCGGGGTGACTTTAGGCACCAAGCAAAGGTCATTTGGATTAACTGAATCGAAAATATTAGAACCTTCCATTGCTTTTAAGCGCTCTTCTAATACGTCACAACGACGCTCAGCCTCAGATTTGCTGATCCCCATATCAGAAGGTACTAATGGAGGAGTTCCTACTACTGGGAACCCCTGTGCTGGCATAGCAGGGATGAAAGGAGGCATATTTGGCGGTGGACCCCCCATGACACCAGGCGGTGGAATTGATGTTTGTCCATGATCTGGGGTGAACCCTGGGGGATGAGCGGGGTCCACATCTACTTCGGGATCAACATGCACTGCCTTTCCCTTATTCATCAGTAACTCCAGAACCTTACTTATCTTGTCATTTATTTCTTCTTGTCCTTGTTCTAGACCCAGGACTCTATTTTCCAATTGTTCACTCATTTCTCTCGCTCTTCGCCTGGTATTGTACTGATGCGTGGTGGTCTCAATTATTGCTTTATATTACTCAAACGACCTCTTTGAACTGAAAACCAACAATTTCCTCTTTAGAATCATGAATGCACAATTATGTACTACATGAGTGAATGTGTTCTGATGCATGATTATGGTATGCAGTAGGTGTTTATGCATGGATGCAACTAGTGCGCTTATATATACAAACAAAGATATGAGTGTGCATGCAACCTATCGTGCATGACTATGTATGAAATGAAGTGCATGCATACGATGTAACCTAAATGACAACTTAGCCAGGATTCTAGAAAATTCCACTAATGAAACATTTCAAATATTAAAACGACCATTGATGGGTGACGATTTCAATTCAATTTTTTCGCTCAACCATTCCTTTCTTTGATGATGGTCAATGTACCTTAGACCCCGCGAAGGGTCAAATTATGGTCTGAGTTTGGGGTTGACCCAGGCTAGTCAACCCGTGGGATTCATTCAATGTGGACTTGTGGACTTTTAGTGTGCACTTGGGCCTCAAGTATTTTAAAATATAGGCTTTGAGCTATTTCATGATGGGTTAAGGCCCTAGTTGAAAAGGAATTGGGCTTGGATTATTTGAAAAATGTCGACCCGAATTTTTAGGGAATAGGGCTGAAGCCCATTTTTAAATTTTGGGTTTGACTCCTTTTGAAAATCAGGCCTGGGCCGAGTTTTTGCTTAGGAAAAGGTCGGGCCCAAGTTTGTTTTTAAAGAATCGGGCCCGAGTTTATTTGAGAAGGGGTTGGGCCGACCCATATTTTAAAATGTTTGGGCCAAGTGCTTCATTTTTTGAAAGGATGGGCCATTATCTCATTATTGGGCTTTTTCAGAATACTGGCTAAGTAGTATGTATATCTAAAGTGGATGCAAAATGAATGATATAATACAAAGTATCTCACAACATATATACAACATACTATATGTGGAGTAGGATGTGGCTCCTGTCCCAACCCAGGGTAGGTATATATATACAGGGTTCTTCATGACTCTATCCTAGTTAGGGAAGACTATAGACAAGTATGTGTAGGTAAGCTCTAATCCCTATATACAAAGGTTCCCAATCTAACCTCCATCCTCACCCAAAAGGGGTTTGGACGAAGTTTAAATTGAGCGGAGTGGTTCGCGGGTCCCCATAAGCCCTGCCACGTGGGGACAAACGCTATTACACCCCTATCTAATCTTAGCAGGTAAAGCCCGGGTATAGAGCGTGAAAGTGTGTGAATTTAAATTTAACCTAATCCCGCTATCCCCACATTTATTCACATACTATAAATAATATGGAAACAAGATATCTACCATTAATATATATATATATATATATATATATATATATATATATATAAAAGATAAGGAAACACAATATATGCAATTAATATGTTTATTCACAAAAAATTTGGAAACAAAAGAATAAGGAAACAAAATATTTACGATTAGTATACAAAATATCGGTAATTAATATGCTTCTTCAAAATATCTACAATTAATATGCTTATTCAGAATATTTGGAAATAAAATATCTACAATTAGTATTCAAAAAAAATTAGGAAACAAGATATTTTCAATTAATTAAGGTTATTTACAAATTATGGAAGTAAAATATCTACAATTCATCAAAGTTACTTACAAATTACAATATTCACAAAATAAGGAGTAATTAAAAGATTTATTAAATTAGAACATGGGATAATTTCTAATTAATTAATGGCTCGACTCTCTACGTCCCCAGCGGAGTCGCCAAGCTGTCGCGACCTCCCGGCGAGCGCGTGCGCCCCGGGCGGCGAAATCAAAATCATTTTTATATTTTCAAGGAAAATATTGAATGTCGGAGTCGCCACTAACCTTTTAGTGTGGTTAGAACACATGGTTACTACCCCGTTAGGGGTAGAATGGGTCTATGTTACCAGAGTTAGGCTCGGGAGTTTGGTTACACGAGGGGAAGGTACAAGCACCCCCTACGCGCCCGTTCTTACGAACGGTACCTAATTAATTTGAAATTATCCCTAAGTTAATCTAATAAGTCTTTAAATTTCTCCTTTTTATGAATTTATAAATATACATAAATAAATAAACGTAATACAATATATATACATATATTCCCTCAGAGCTTAAAGTACGTGATGCCCGAAGGCTCATACCCCCGCAATAAAATCATAGGGATTAAAAATCAATAAAATATCTAAGAAAATACGCTCCCAAATTTTGAAATTGTATATAAAATTTTTATAGGAAAATACTAGTATGGGAGGTTTTACTATATATTAATAAGATAATAAGTTGAAATATTAAATTATCACAATGCATATAAAAATAGTAATGATAATAAGCATATCTATTAAAATATTACAACTTTCAAAACAGGCAATAAAATACCATATGTATATATATATATATATATATATATATATATATATTAAAACACTCAAGATACTATGCAAGGTAATACCATCTAAAAAAAAAAATACCTTAATAAGTGAAGCTAAATAATAATTATACCATAATATTATATACAATATCATACTAAGCAAAATATATACTAGAACACTAAACTTACCATAATGATTGATACCTTTATATGTAAACATGATAAAATATTAGAATACGAATACTAAATATCAGAAAATATTAATATGAGTATAGATAACACATAAAGAAAACCTTAAGTAATTAAAATTGAACATACATCAACAATGAAAACCCTAAATAGCCCTAAACCTATGGATTAAGTAAATAATTACAATAACTACTCTAACTACGTATTAAACATGCAACAATAATATTAACAATCCAACGAATAAAATGAAATTAAACTTTAAATATCTAGACAAGTTCCAACTATAAAAATTCCGCACTCAAGAAAATTAACTTATATGAATAATACAATCAAAACTTACCCTGCGTATCAAAAATTAAAATGACTATAAAAATTATAAAAACCTATGTAGCTGCATATGCAAAGAAAAAAAAAAATCAAGACATTAGATATTAGGACAAACCAAAACTAGCAAAAATAATAATAATAATATTATTATTATTAACTAAATACTACAACAAATATTATATCAACATACACACATACATAACCTAGATATAAACATTAACTAAATATTACAGCAAATAATGTATTAATATACATATATACACATAGCCTATATGCAAATATTTAACTAAAAGCTACAACAAGTATTATATTAATATACACACACTAAATACCATAATAGATATTATTTTAATACATACCCACATGCAAATAAGAGAAAAGAGAAAAAAAATAAAAATAAAAACTTGAGCTTTAAGACTTAAAATAAAACCAATATACGTATATATATATATATATATATATATATATATATAAACCCAATTAAATGTATATAAAAAAAAAATTAAACTTTACATGTACATGTATATATATATATATATATATATATATATATATATAGACATATATATGTGCCTGCAAAAGTAAGCAACAATGTTAGTGTCTCAAATATTCCAAAACAAATAAAGATGTAAAATAAATAAATAAACAAGTAAATAAAAATAAAACAAAATTCATGTGTGTGACAGTGTGTGTGCTCTGTGTGTGTGCAGTGTGTGTGCTGTGTGTGTGTGTGCAGTGTGTGTGCTGTGTGTGTGTGTGCTGTGTGTGTGTGTTGCTGTGTGTGTGCTGTGTGTGTGTGTGCAGTGTGTGCGTGCTGTGTGTGTGCTGTGTGTGTGTGTGCTGTGTGTGTGTGCAGTATTTGTGTGCTGTGTGTGTCTGTGTGCAGTGTGTGCGTGCTGTGTGTGTGTGCTGTGTGTGTGTGTGCAGTGTGTGTGTGCTGTGTGTGTGCTGAAACTGGTAGGAGGTCTTCGGATCTGTGCCGGAGAAGAGCTACGCCACGGCTGGTCTGCGTATGGACTTGGAGTTGGTTGCAGCAGGTGCCATGGGAAGGATGGTGGCCGGAGTTGGAAGGCTGGAGATAGGCTTGGAGAAGATTGCCCGAGATTGGCTTGGAGCAGGTTGCCGGAGATTGGCTTGGAGTTGTGACGGTGACAGCGGGGACTGGTGGTTGTGATGGAGGAAGGAAGAAAAAGATGGAGAAGGGGGCTTTGTAGGGAAGGAGAGAATGGGAGAGATGGAGTGAAGGCTAGGTCTTTTTTTTTCTTTGGCTTTTTTGGCCTCCGGCTGCGCTGCCCCTTTTTTTTTTGTCTCCCCTTTGTGTGCAGCGGCCCCTCCCTCTTATAAAAAAAGTTTGGGAAAACCCTAAAACAACTTCCCTTTTTTGATTTTTTTTTTATTCTTTTATTCTGATGGTAATAATGAAAAAGGAAATAATAATAATAATAATAATAATTATCATAATAATATAAGTATCCATAAGATAATAATAATAAAAATAATACTACTATTAATAGTAAATAATAATAAATAATTATGGTAAGAATAAAAATAATAAAGATATTATCAGTAAAATAATAATAATAATAATAATAATAATACTAATAAAAATAGAGTAATAATACAAAAAATAATAATAATAATAATAATAATGATATATCAAAAACAACAAAATAAATGAAAAGTAAAGTAAAAGATAATAAAAGTACTAGTAATAAAAAATGAAAAATAATAATAATAAGGATAATAAAAATGCTAGCAAAATAATAGTAAAGTAACACTAATTATAATACTAGTAATGAACAATAATAAATAATACAAATAATTATAAGAAAATAATAATAAAATAAAAATAATAAAAATAAGGTAATAATAATAATAATATAATGAGAAGGGACTCCTTTGTTCTATTCGGTTAGGGCAAAAATAGGGTTTCTACATATTGCATTTAGTTTCTATTTTTGGTCTGTAATAATGCATATCATGCATGATGTGGATGAGTGCTCAGATTGACCATAGACAAACCATAAGGAACCACACAAAGACCATAAACTGTCCATAGGATCCAAAACCCTTTGATTAAAAAGCTATAACTCATACACAAAGAGTGGATAAGTTTGTGGATCAAAAACATGGTCAAAATCAATTTTTTAAGTGGCCCCAGTCAACCAACCGAAACATGTTATAATTGCCTCAGTCGATAGGCCTAATATATTTTGACCAAAATCAAAGCCTCAACTAATCGTCCCATTTTTATGCTCAAATGGCGAGCAAACTAACAGTCCTTGGGTGACCGATCATAATGACCTAAAGGTAGCCGAACCGACCAAACCTACAGAAGTTAAGTTTTTGCCTCTAGCTCGGCTGGCTGGCTCTGTACTCAGTTGACTGAGCCTTGAATTATTTTGAAAATTACAGAGAGGCACCTAACCAACCTTGTGCTCGACCAACCGACCCTCTCGGATCTGCATTAAATTTCGACAGTTCCGCAAACCGAACCATTTGCCAGTCGACTGAACCTCTCGGGAAAAATTAAATTTTAGTGCTAATTGTGATTAATTTTCAGATTAAACAAATTTTAAAATTCCCTTTATGTCCCAGAAGGTCATATTTTCCCCATAAACTATATGAACCCCCTCCTTATTTCTTTTAAATAGATGCTTAGTGAAAACTAAGGTGTACTCCTAAGAGGGAGGTGAATTAGGTTATTAAATTTATTTTTTTTTCAATCTTTTATGAAGTCTTATCCTCTTTTAATTCTTTTAATGAATTCTTGACTTCTTGTTGATTTAGCAATCACACAAAACAAAAACTTAACTGAACAAGCAATCCTCAAAATCAATATTCAACCCAACTGTTGGCTTAGTTAAGCTTACAAACTCTTGGTTTTGATGATAACAAAGTAAAAGTTATTTAATATATTTTCAAGTGATATGATTTCAGGAAAAGATGAATTGTTCAAAATACATATACCCTGATATGAAAGCTTACAAGGGTCAAGGACAAAGAGAGGTTCATGAGAATATCAAAGCTCTATAAATGAAAGCTCCAAAAGAAGTCTAAAAGTTTGAAGAGCAACATTGAAAGGACTCAAAGCCAAGAAAATATCAAAACAGATTAGGACAAAATCTTTGTAAACACTTTTAGTTTATTCAAATATGAAGTTTTCATTTTGAAGCTCTTTAGGCAAAGAGACTTAGAGACCTTAAACTTGGAACAAATATTTCAAAGTCAAACAAGTTCATATTTCAAGATTATTTGAGCAAAGAAGAGAGAATTTAAAAATATGTTTGAAATGCAAAAATGTTAGTTGACAGACGCCTGTCTATTTATGGACAGACGACTAGCCAATATAGTAAAGCTTAACTGAAGACAGACGAGTGTCAAGGTTTTGACAGACGATTGCTAGTGCCAAGTGAGAAGTCTGTGAGTGTTCTGCCAGACTACTGTCCATCGTTTGTGTATATTGAAAAACTTGAATTGTTCATGGAAAAAAGACTGTCACCTTATGGACAGACGACTGTCGCTTCACTGAGT
The DNA here is from genome assembly GCF_029873635.1 of Malania oleifera. Lineage (NCBI taxonomy): Eukaryota > Viridiplantae > Streptophyta > Magnoliopsida > Santalales > Ximeniaceae > Malania > Malania oleifera. Next base: position 82,067,852 of record NC_080427.1, read on the forward strand.
TGTATCATAACAATATTATTCTAGTGACAAACGACTGCCAATCAAGGGACAGACGACTTCCACCCCTCTGCCTATGTTTTTATAGTTATTATATATGGACAAATGACTGCCAGAACTTCAAAATTGTTTGTCTCGCGACAATTTTTTTTCCAACGAATATAATTTTTGAAATTCAAATAAAACAAAGTATTATTGGGGAACAAGCAAGGAGGTTTTCTACCTCTATAAATACCCTCAAGGATCATTGTTTTAAATACCAAGAAATTAAATTTAGCTCTCATTCTCTCTCAAAGCCTGTTGAAATTCTGAAAGTGTGCTATTGCTCTCATATCTCATGAAATTCTCTGAAAGCTTTATTGAGTTTCTCACTGAGTTTGTGCATCAAGTTGTTAATTCTTTCATTCATTGACAGATACCTACGGTGATAAGTTTTCTAAGAGCTTCATTCTAAAATTCATATACTAAATTTACTGAAGTACATAGTGTTTTAATTTGTACTAATCAGCTCTCTGAGGAGCAAGTTCTTGTAACAGGTTAGTTGATGGTTCGAGTGCTGAATCGTTGTACCAAACAAGGGTATTTTGTTTGGAGAAGGTGTGCTCTAGCCTTATTTAAGGAGTGTTTGTAACTAGTCTTGTTCCACCCGATAAAGGAACGGTAATAGTGAAACCTTTGGTGGTTTTGCCAAAGGCGAGGACGTAGGCTGTGTTGAAGCCGAACCTCGTAAAAAATACTTGTGTTCTTCTTTCTCTACTCTACTCTTTAAATTTTTTTTTACAAAAGATATAATCTGTGTGGTTGTTTCTAAGTTCAATTCTGGATGCTTGGTTGTTAAGTAGACTAGAAGGTAATTCGTTTTGGATTGATTAGCATTGATTGCGGAAACCGAAAAGGACTACGTTGGTTGATCATCCTTGAGTTATTAATCTGAAAGTTTATTTAAAAACTGAAGATTAGGAAGAAGAATAATTGTGATACAGGGCTTATTATAAAATTTCACATATATGTAGGGTTATTGTTACAAAAATTGATTGATTGATCTTGTTGTGTTGATTGTGATTGTATTTAAGTTTTTTTAACTGCTGTCACAATTCAAAAGAACTAATATTAAAGGGAGTAAATTTTTTAAAACCCAATTCACCCTCCTATTGGGAAGCTATTCCAATTTCACCAACTAATAAATCACAATATCCAAATTAAGATATAATATGCAACCTCTTTTGACAATTCACAGTTTTTCCAATAATTCAAGATATTTAGTTGTATCCAGCCCTGTGTATATGATTATTTGATTCAAGCTCTTTAAGTAAAGATTGATAATGTAAGCTTGCTGATATAAAGCTCCGTATTAATGGATTTGCCTTCTCAAAATGAAGTGCAATATAAAATCCAATACCCTTTCCAAAAGCTTAGACTTTAAATAAACTTTTAATTAAAGAGTATTTGCATGTTAACCAAGACCCTCTTTAAAGATTTCACGATTCCAACTTCAAGACATACACATGTAGCATATTGCATATCATTATCATGTGCATTGTACTACACTTTTTCTTAGATTGTTCTTATGTTGCTCAAGTATCTCTTATTCTGAAATATATATCATATTAAACTTGTTTAAATAATATTACCTTCAGTCAGTCAGCTGAGCTTATGGTCAGTCGGCTGACCTTTGTTTTCTTTTAAAGTTTGTTTCTTTCACAATTTCTCTGCCAAGCTCTCTTATTTATCAAAATGCTCATGCAATAAGTTCAATTTACTTCAGATTTTATTTTCTGTTGATTTCATATAAACATCCAAACTTCATATATCTTAATACTTTCTAATTTAAGCCTACGAAAATGCCTTCGTTAGATTTAGAGTCAAATTTTCCTAAGTGTTCATTATCCCTAAGCACAAAGCATTTTCAACCAAACACATGAAAATAGGAAATATTAGGTTTGTGGTTGTTCCACAATTCATAAGGGTTTTTATTTATTGACGATCTAATCAACACCCTATTCATAACATAGCATGCAGTATTTATGGCCTCAACCCAAAATATTTAGGTAATTTATGTTCATTCAACATAGTCCTACCTATCTCTTGTAGTGACATATTCTTTCTTTCTACTACACCGTTTTGTTAAGGTGTCCTAGGTGCAGAGAAGTTGTGTGATATGCCCTCTAAGTCACAGTATTTTTCTATGTCCTCATTTTCTAATTTTGTGCCTCTATCACTTCTTATATGAGTTATCTTATATCCTTTTTCGTTTTGAATTCTCTTACAAAATTTGGTAAATTGTTCACATGACTCATTTTTGTGTGCAAGAAATAACACCCATGTGAATCTAGAAAAGTCATCCACAATTACAAAAGCATATGATTTACCACCTAGATTTTGCATAGAATTAGGACCAAACAAATCTAAATGAAGCATTTCAAGCGGTCTAGTGGTAGATATGAATTTCTTTTTCTTGAAACTAGATGTTGTTTGCTTACCCATTTGACATGCATCATAGATTTTATCTTTTACAAAATAAATTTTAGGCAATCCCTTAACTAGTTCTTTTCTAACAAGTTTAGATGACAAGTCCATGCTAGCATGTCCTAAGCGCCTAAGCCATAACCAACTAGCTTCATTTACAACAGAAAAACAAGTGACTTGTTGTGAAGCTAAGTTATCAAGAGAAAGTAGTATATACATTTTCATGGCGGTTTGCAGTAAAAAGCAATTTGTGATCTAATTTATCTTCTACTATGCATTTATTATTCTCAAAAGATAATTTATTTGCTTTATCACATAATTGGCTTATACTAAATAAATTATGTTTCAGCCCATCGACCAATAACACATCATCAATAGTGAGAGATGAATCCTTACCAACCTTACCTACCTCGATGATGCAACCTTTTGCATTGTCGCCAAATGTTACATAGCCTCCATCCTTCGGAACAGTTGAAGTGATTTTTCCCTTGTCGTCAGTCATGTGCCATGAGCATCTGCTATCTAAGTACCACCGGTCTTTGGAGGATGACGATCGTAGGCATACCTACAAAATAAGCTAAGTAATTGATGTTGGACCCCACATTTTGTTGGGTCCATGGGGGTTAGTAGCAGGATCTACCTTAACTACCCATACTTTCCTAATTCTAGCACGCCTATTCCTAAGTGGACAATCAAATTGAATGTGACCAATTTGTTTACATTTAAAGCATCTTAATGTACACTTAGGATCTTTAAGAGGAATATGGGACTTTGACTCACGTGTAAAATGTCCTAAGTAAAGATTAGGTCATCTAACATTTTCAATGCCACTAAAACCATGACCCTCTTTACTTAAGGAGTTTCTTTAGGCACCAAGTAGTTTTTCAAAATTGCATATTGCATATCATTATTACACACGTAGCATATTGCATATCATTATCATGTGCGTTGTACTAAACTTTTGCTTAGATTGTTCTTATGTTGCTCAAGTATCTCTTATTCTCAAATATATTTCATATTAAACTTGTTTAAATAATTTTACCTTCAGTCAGTCAGCTGAGCTTATGGTCAGTCAACTGACCTATCCTTTCTCCTTAAGGTATTTGTTTAGTCAGTCGGCTGAGCTTATGGTCAGTCGGCTGACCTTTGTTTTCTTTTAAAGTTTGTTTCTTTCATAATTTCTCTGCCAAGCTCTCTTCTTTATCAAAATGCTAATGCAATAAGTTCAATTTACTTCAGATTTTCTTTTCTTTTGATTTCATATAAACATCCAAACTTCATATAACTTAATACTTTCTAATTTAAACCTTGTATGATTCATTCATTGATTGAGGCCGACAATTTTCAGTAGTTTCAATAAGATAAGCATTAGTAAGGTTGAATAATTTTACCCTTATTCTCTATTTCAATTTTGTTCAATACTCTTGTATGATTTTCCATAGATTTGATACCAATTGAAATTGAAGGATTTAGTCATAGTATTTCATCTTGGTACCCATACTTTATTGGGTCTGGATGGTTTAACAAGTGATATTTCTTTTACTTTCCATACTTGTTTAGTTTTCACACCCTTTCTTTTTAATGGAAATTCAAACTTTATATGTCTCTTCTTCTTACAAAGGAAGCATGTGGTGTGAGCGCAAGCATTTGAAGATATGCTAGTATAATCTTTAGATGCTTTTGTAAAGTTTCCCATGTAAAGATTCTTTTTCTTTGTATCTTCAATTATATTGAATCCTATGCCTTCATTATTTAAGGATATTCTTTGTAAGCCAATCATTTTGTCAAAATTTTATTTTCCTTTTGTGAAATTGTAAATGATTTTGGCTTGATCCTCAATTTCTTTCTTAAGATCATAGATTTCTGAATTTTGTATGTTTTTACCCTTTTCTTGATTTTGAGACATTTTTGTGATTTTATTCTCTAATTCAGAGATACATTGATCTTTCTCATTTTCCATAAGTATTGAGATTTCAAGTCTTCTATTTCCTTTATCAACCTTTCATTCTTACTTTCTAATCTCTTGATTTTCAAGTTTTTTTCTTTTCCAGCAAGATTTTTAGATTCTAACTCTTTTATCACAGATTCATTTTTATTTTCTATTTTCATGATTTTTGAATCTTTTTCACTTGTAGCAAGTTTAATGGATTCTAACTCTTTCATAACTCCTTCATTCTTGTTTTTCAATGAAGTATATTGTTTAGTTACTTTGAATAACATCCTATGCACTTTGAATAAATCATTTTGTAACTCTTCATAAGATGGCATGCTTTCATCATTGGATTCATTAGATGAATCGCTACTATAACCATTAACCGATTTGGATGAAAAACTTTGTTCTTCATCATCCTCCCATGCCATAAAGCAAGTATAAGCAACTTCTTGGTCACTTGATTCATTATCAGAACTATTTGTACTCATATTGTCCCAAGTAGTGGCTTTCATTGCCCTTTTCTTTTTCTTTTTAGAATCTTTCTTAAGCAGTGGACATTTCGGTTTTATGTGTCCATCTTTCTTGCAATTATAACATATGAGGATTTTATTCTTTGACTTTTTTTTGTATTGGTTTCTTCTTCATCTAATTCCAAGTTTTGGATTCTTCTTTTGAATTTATTTTTCTTTCTTAGTATTCTTGCAATTTTCTTAGATATGAAGGCTAGTTCATCCTCTTCATCTTCACTACTAGAGTTTTCTTTTGAAGCTTTGAATGTTATAGATTCTTAAGCTTTAGTTTTTCCACTTCTTTCATTCATTGCTATTTCATATGTGAGGAGAGAACCTATTAATTCATCTAGGGAGGTGGTTTTCAAATTTATTCCTTCGATTATTGCAGTGGCCTAAGGTTCCCATATAGGTGGCAGCCCTCTAAGAATGTTTCAGATCATTTCATAGGTGGTGTATGTTTTTCCTAATGCATTTAGGGAGTTTATTATGTGGGTGGTGTACATACTAGTGATGGATTCTCCCGTGTTCATCCTAAAAGCTTCTTCATAATTTCTAGTGAGCATATCGATTCGATTGTCCCTTACATCAATAGTACCTTCATAGGTTACTTCTAATTTATCCCATATTTCTTTGGCTAATTTATATGTCATCACCCTATTAAATTCATTTATGTACAGAGCACAATACAAAGCATTCATAGCACTAGAATTTATTTGTAGCCTCTTATGGTAATGGTCGGTCCATTTTTTTTCCACTTTTGGTACTTCTTTACCATCTACAAGTTTAGTGGGGATTAGGTCACCATGTGTAACAACCTTCCATGCTTTCCAATCCATGATTTGTAGATAAATTCTCATGTGTTGTTTAAAAAATGTGTAGTTTAAACCATAAAAGATAGAAGGCCTAGTTGAGGATTGATCCTCTCCAAAGGGAGTGATGCCTAAGTGTGCCATCTAGATCTTTATGTAGCTACTAATTAGGATTTGCTACAACCTCTCTTTGATACCAATTGAAAACCAAGGCGTAGTCACAAGAGGGGGGGTGAATTGGGTAATTAAAATTTTATTTTAAACCTTTTATGAAGTCTTAACCTCTTTTAATTCTTTTGATGAATTCTTAACTTCTTGTTTATTTAGAAATCACAAAAAAAGAAAAAAAAAACTCAAATGAAGAAGCAATCCTCAAAATCAATATTCAACCCAACCTATCAATCACAATATCCAAATTAAGATATAATATGCAACTTCTTTTGACAATTCCCAGCTTTTCCAATAATTCAAGATATTTAGTTGTATGCAGCCCTGTGTATATGATTATTTGATTCAAGCCCTTAAAGCAAAGATTGATAATGTAAGCTTGCTGATATAAAGTCCTGTATTAATGGATTTGCTTTCTCAAAATGAAGTGCAATATAAAATCCAATACCCTTTCAAAAAGCTTAGACTTTAAATAAACTTTCAATTAAAGAGTCTTTGGGTGTTAATTAATCAACGTACTCCTTTACGGTTTTCGAAATTTGTATTGATTAACCAACATACTTCCTTTCGGTTTCTGCAAGCCCAAAAAATAAATAAATATTCAGTTTATTTAATTTCCAAACTACGTAGTTTTTTATGATAGTGAAATTAAATCATCCACGCAATTTATATATACGTTGGAAATTAAAAAGAGTAGGGGAAAGAGAGAGACAGCGGGTTTTTTACAAGGTTTGGCTTATCCCTAGCCTACGTCTTCACCTTAGGCAAATCACCTAAGGATTCCACTATACCACTTCCTTTACGGGCTGAACAAAACCATACAAGTGATAACCCACGCTCAAACAATCCTTCACTAGGCTAGAGCAATGCCTCTCCGAGCAATACCCCACACTTGGGCAACGATCCAAACAATCCTTGAATCATTAAATCTACAAGAACAAGATCAATAATCTATCTACAAAGAGTTACCCTCATATATGGTGGATTAGTGCAATTTCAAATACTATATACTTCAATCAAAATATCAATATGAAATACAATTGAAGCTCAAAAGAGATTTCACCAAGTTTTCCTTCTAGAAGAGAATCAACCATTCAGAAACATAGAGAAGGATTGATGAGTGGCTTCCAGAAAAATCTCAAGAATTCAGATGGGTAAAGATGAGAGCATGCGAGCTTTAAGAGTATGAGAGTTTTAGCTTTGAGAATTGATTTTCAATTGCTTGGTATAATTTGATTTGGAAAACCATGTATTTATAGAGTTTTTAGAGTGTGTTTCCTTATTTCCCAAGTTGCTTGAAGTGTCCCCCAAGTTTTTATAACGTTTAGATTTGAAAAAAAAATTTAGAATTTTCCCGTTAAAGTTGAAAATTTAAATTTTCGTAGGGTCAGTTGGATAGAAAAGTGACAGGATAAGTGTTTATACAAGGTTAGTTGGCTAGACAGGCGACTGACACCTTTTCGTCGGTCCAAGATTTTCAAAAATAATGGTCAATCGGCTGACTGAACATAGTTCAAATTGGTCAGCCGATTGCCAGTCAGTTGGCTGACACAACACTCAGTTGGCTGACCAGTCAGTTGGCTGAGGTGCTGACAGCTTCGACCACCCTTTAATATTTTGGTCATAGTGTTTTCTGTATAACTCCAAATTGGACATTCTTAGTATCAATAGAAAGCTAAGAGAAAATACCATAACTTTCATGTTTAACACTCTTTAAACTAGGAGTGTTTGAGAGGGAAAAATGCTCATCAATACAAATATAGAAAAAATAACAGAATTTGGAAAATCCCGTTTTAGTGCTTTTCATTGCAAAAACAATTTTAACCTTTCTAAAATAATTGCTCACCTTATAAAAATATTTTCCAAGTATTTTACAATGTATCTAGGTCCGAGTAATTAACCTAAGAGTTTCATGAATTCATATTGAAATCGAATGAAGTACTTACATAAAAACTTCTTAAGACTTTGACATTCTAAGCACTTAAGTCTTCATGCTTGCTGTGGCTCCATCTTGTCTTCAAGCTTCAACATACTTTGAGCTTTCTCTATAATATCCATGCTCTCATAATCTACAAGCTTTATTATATCCTTTTGGAATCCATGCTTTAAGCTTCATATGATCATCCTTCTTTGAAATATAAGCTTTCATGAATTCTTCTGAACACTTGACCTTGCTTTCTCAACGTTGAGTTCTGAAATGTCATCACTTAACCAAACATGTTAAGTACCACTTGTTTGTTAGCATCAAAATAGGATGTTAAACTTTGTAAGGCCAACACTTAGATAGAAAAATCCTCAGAACTTTTTTTTCTTTAATCTCATTCATTTTATACTCTCCTACATTTATTATTTTGAAAATCTCTTTTGGAAAATATTCATTTTGGGTATTCATATTTCATTTCAAAATCATATACTCTCATTCAATCCTTTCTTTTCAAAATCATTCTTGAGAATAAGATTTTAGTTTCTCCCATATATTTTATTTGATAAATATCTTTGGGAGTAAACTTGATTGTTATGGTGCAACCCCAAGAGGGGGGGTGAATTGGGTATTTAAAAATTTATTGCCTAGGTCTACTTATTTTAACAACAATGTAATTTGTCCTAAGGTTAGTCTATACAATCATCAAACACACATACACGTGCAATAAATGTAAATTGCAGAAATGTAAAGAACACGCACGATATGTTATTGGGGTTCGGCCAATTATGCCTATGTCCCCGCCTTGGCCACACTAGCACAAGGATTACCACTATAATGCTCTCTTAAACGGGTGGAGCGGCACCTATACAACCAAGTCAATTCAAGGGGATGACCTCAACTGAAACACCTTAACAGGATGGCGCACCTAACTTTCCTAACCGGGTATAAGCCAATTTGGGACTATTCCACAGGGTTAGTCTCCCTCTTTAGGCCCGTGCCTGGAATACAACAAATGTGTATAAATTGTTTGTACACATAAATATGCTTCAACACAAGCAGATGTGTGCACCAATATAGCTCAGTCAATAATGCAAGCATGAATGATATGTAAATATGTTTAGTGCTCTAATGTGTGTTAAACACTTAATCACGTATATATTTTTAGTCCAGATCTAGAGTGTATATATAAGCAAGATTTGAAACGCAATATTTGAATATCACAAAATTATATCAGTGTTTCAAATATGCTAAGCAAGATAAATCAAACAAATTCAACAGGATATTTCAATGTATAAATCACAATGGAGTTGTTTGAAAGACTAGCTTTTGTAAAGGATTTTTGCACACAAAATCTAGGTTTAGGTAACTTGCAACAATAATGCAACAACCAAAAGCCTTAAGGTTTTTGCACATTAGATTTATCAAATGAAATTGGTGCAAGAACTTTTAGGCTATACTCTCAAGTAAAATCAATTAATCAATGTATCAAAAGAGAGTATTAGCTAGAGAGATTTAAGCACAATAGTCTTATAGAGATGCTCACAATGCTTAGAGAAAGAGAATGAGGAGTATGTGAGTATTTGTAAGAAATATTTGGCTACTATAGGGTTTTTAGGGTTTTGGGAGTTGAGAGAATTTTTGGCCTAATCAAGTTTGCTAATCCTTGCTAATTAAGATAAATGAACTAGTATATATAGACAAGGAGGATTTTTTGACTGTTGGGGACACAATGGGTATAACTAGAATTGTCTAAAAGACCATTAAGAAAATTAACTCAGTTTACCCCATTTAAAAAATCAGTGAAAATTATTCTAACCCGCAAGGTTCGGGTGCCCAGCCTGAAGTTCAGGTGCCCGAACAGACAGTCAAAAATTCAACTCTAAGAGGTTCGGGTGCCCGAGTTAAGGATCGGTTGGCTAAATCAAAGTCAGTAGCCAAATGTCTAAAGTTCGGGTGCCCGAAGTTGAGTTCAATTAACCAAACTAGGTAGTTTGGTCGCCCGGGCCTCTATTTGAACATAGACATACGGTCGCCCGAGTAGTTGAAAAAGTGCTCCAAAAAGCACTCGAGTGCCCAAGGAAGATACGTTCAAAAGAGGTTCGATCGCCCGAAGCTAAGTCAGCATGTTGACTTGTTTGGTCGCCCGAGCCGCTTTACACGGCATAGGTTCGGTCGCTCGAACCCTCTCAACCTTTCCAATTTTCAGTCCAATTTTAGCCAATTGTAATTCCCCTGATATGAAGATGATAATGAGGACTTTTTGTGCATTTGTTTAGAGACCTAAGGACTTTCTATCCAATCGGGAAAAATCCCTAAGGTTTGTGTAGGTACCTAAAGTTCAACTGTGGTCATTTTGAGCATACCTACCTACCATGCATGATGCAAATTTTTACTAGCCATACACGCACACAGTTCGTAATAAATTACATCCCAGAATGAAGAAATAATCAAATAAATACAAAATACAACACATATATCTTCATTCTTTGGCACGAACACCTCACGCCATCATGATATGTCTTTGAGTCCTAAAGCGCGCACAAGGTGAACCTGCATGCAATTCTCAGTACAACCATTAGTACCAAGAGTATTTGTCATAACCAAAACTGGGTGTAACCAATGTGGTAAAAAATCTCCCCCTTTTTGATGATGAAAAATACCTTATGCAAAAGTGAGTTCAGCCAAGAAAGGCTCTCCTTGACTTTATGCATAAAGACAATTAAAGTAAAAGGTAATAAGAGATGTGAGCATAATTAAGTGTAGTATTACCCAATTTTGCCTCTTCTCCCCCTTTAGGAAATAGCAAAAAAGGTTAAATAATAAAGCGCGAAGGCAAAGAACATCAATTAGATACAAGAGGTAAATTAAAAAAGAATTCAGCAGCATGCCGTTTGAAGGTAGACTATTTCCCATCAAAACTCTGTACCTAAGTGATCTGTTCGGAGTTATAGTGAATAGTATATAGAATATTTCAATCAATTAAACCAAATAGAATATACATCGAGAAAGTATAAGTAGCATGCAGCACATCAACAATCTTAATGTTCTATACTCTCCCCAATGGATGATTATGCAAGGACGAAGATTAATCTTTCATTTGGTTTTCACTCATCCTTTCAAAAAATATTTTAAAGTTAATTTTGTCATAATCATCTTTGGTTTCCAAAACAAACATGTATGCCCCTACGTGTGAGTCTGATACCAATCGTTATTACTATGTGATAGAGAAGATACTAATTGTTAAAACAATACCACTAGTTATAAGGACATATTATTAATTTTGAAATGAACATGATATCAAATATAAATTTACCAAGATGTGCACATTGATACCAGTTGATATTATATTTTCCAAAAGATATAGTGGTAAATGCAGGATATATGTATTTATATATTTATTTTCTCAGAGCCTAATGATTTTGAAATAAATGACTCTCCTTAAGAATATGCATTTTCTTTATAAATCAACTTGAGCAAAATTCACAAATTTTCTTAGAAGCGCACTCAAGTTTTAAGGAGTTTAGCATTAAGAAAATGATATTAGGTTATGTGCAAAGGCTTTAAAACAAAATTTGGTAGCATTTTGTCTAAAGATGTAAGCAATCCATGAAAATCTGCCAGTATTCTAAATGAATACACACAACTAGCCCCAAAGAGTTTTAACCACTAAATGCAAATGAGCCAAGCGTAAGTATTTAGATTTTAAGTATAAATCACATTTGCACACAACAGAGCACATCATCTCAATTGTTTTGGGAAAATGTCTATAGAAAATTCGGCAGCATGCCGGCTGTAAATAGGACATTTCTCAAAATTAACCTACACAAGAACGATTCTCAAACAGGCAGTATTTCAAGAGTGAGACATTGCGAGAACCTATAGTCTACCAGCAGGCAATTCTCAACCACTGCATCTGCCATGCAGGAGGCTTTCTATACTAAGCATGTATTTTAATAGAGTAATCATTTAAACACAAACACATGCAAACCAAAGTACTGCATATATATATATATATATATATCATAATCAAATAGCACAGTCACTATATCATAGTATCTGTGTGTGTGTGTGGTGAATGTGAAAGACAAATAGGAATAGATGTATAAGTTGTTTTAAGTATAGGTACAGAACAAATAAAAGAAATGTATCTAATAAAATAACAAAGATGATCAAATAAGGAGCTATAGAATGACGGACTAAATCCTCATGAAGCACTCCTAGGTCTCCTCGTCATCATGATCATCATCTCCCTCCTCCCCACTCAGCTCCATTAGGTCGTCCTCACCGATATCCTCATCATTCATCTCTCGCAATCGCTCACCAAGGATGTGGAAGTTAGCCCGCACCTCGAACCAGAAATCATTGAACTCGCTGTAAAAGGAGTCAATTCTAGCCTGAGAAGAAGATGCCTGCTCAGTCATGGAGACTCGAAACTCCTAAAACGAGATGGAGAGATCGGTGATGACTACCATGATCTCGGTGGTAGATGGTACATGGGGCAGCTCCTGTGGGACCTCCTGCGCTCCCAGCTCTTTCTCATGTGCAGTAGGCAACCACATATTTCCAGTCAACTCGTATCCCATCAACTTTAAGGTGGTGGAGTTGAAAACGTCGGATGGTCGTACTTTCATGATGGTGGCAAGTGGTGACCTATTCAATCTCTCCCTAACGAATATCCTAGATAAAATCTCACCGTAGGGTAAAATGATCCTCTTTCCCACGGTTTTGACAAACATCCACCATAGGATCAATCTAGGCAGGTCTAGCTTCTTCTTGGTGAAGAGGCACCACATGACAAAGCAGTCCAAGTATGAAACATGATCCCTCGATCCTGACTTGGTAAAAATGTTATAGGAGATCAAGTGATGTACCACCTTTGCCTCTAAAGTAAAGGATCTGTATCTGGGGGTATGGGTCAAATCAGTTACTAGACGTGCCATTACCAAGTTAACAAAGGTACTTACAGTGAAGTCCTGCTCAGCTATCCAGGTGGAAGAAGAATCAGGGCAGATGAAGTCGCCACGCTGGATATCAAACATCTATTCTAGGTATGCATCATCGAAGTGGATGCCTATCTCCAGCACCTTGGTGTAGTAGCCCTAGCCATCCTGGGCAAGGTTGGCATAGAAGAGCCAAATGAGCAGCAGGTACATCCCCCTGGGCTAAAAGGCGATGAGCTCGTACCATCCCTGATATTGAAACAAGTCTACGAAATTGTTGAAGTGGGTTTGCATGAATTCGATATCGAGGACTTTTCACAAAATGGGATCCTTCAGACGAAATACCCTCTCATATTTTATTCGCCGATCGAGTGTGGGAAACCATTGATCCAATGGAACTCCTGTGGCAACACGTATATGTTTTCTAGCCATAGAAATGAATCTAATAGAAGGCTAAGGAAGGATGTGAGAGGAAAAGCAAAGGAGGCTCTCAAATGTATGGAGAAAATGAACCATTTTTCGCGGAGAACCATATATATCAGCACGGTTTGGGTGCCTGAGCATTGGTTTGGTCACCCGAACAGCCTTAATTACAAGGGGTCTCTGAATTTCAAGTGCCCAAAGCAATGTTTGGTCGGCTGAATTTCAAGCGCCAATTTTGTATTTTCGAGGGTTGGCCGCCTAAACAGATTTTGAACTAAGTCAATCGGTCACCCAAAAGTCTTAGTTCGGTAGCCCGAATATATATTCGGGGATCTGAAGATGGTTCAGTAGCCTGAGCAGATTTGAAAATGAGGATTCAGCCACCCGAGATGTGGTCAACGTCTTGGTCAACCTTTTGGTTTGGTCGACCGAAGTACCAATGTACTTAAAGGTTTAGTCGCCCGACTTGGGTCTATTTGTTCTTATTTTATCTAATTCTTGAGGCAAGAGACCCTATGGATTATCTGTAGGGGTTAGGACACTGAATTGGCTTCAAGGTAATATTGGGACAAGATTTATGACTTTAATTCCAAACCTCAGAGCTGAACAATGGACTGAGTATGCTTAACGAATGATGTTCATATTTGAGCAAGGGGTTAAGCAATTTGAAGTTTAGATGCAAGGCACTTATGCCATGTCCATTTAGGAGAGGATTTTTATTTAAACATCCAATGATATATATTTAAACCAACAAGAATATTCATTTAGACCAGATTGGTTTTGTACTTGAATTTACATATTGGCTTAATTCTCCAAGATGCTTGGTATGCTTTTGAATGGAGAATATACAAGATTTCATATTAATGAGCCCTAAGCCACTACCTAACCTTTTAGAGAATGTTACACCCTACAACTGATCCTAACTACTAAAGAAGAGTTATGTGATCATGTAATTCTTGTTTGAGCAAGTCCTTCCTTTTCTTTCTTAACCATCCATGCCATTTTTTCTCTCTTTTGTCTTTGATGGGTTAGGAGTTGGTGATTCTTTAACTTTCCATACTTGTTTGGGTTTCACACCTTTTCTTTTAAATGGGCAGTCAAATTTTGTGTGCCCCTTCTTTTTACATAAGATATATGTGATGTGAGTGTATGGACTAGAGGAGGTACTGGCATAGTGTTTTGATTCTTTTACAAAGTACCCCATGTATAGGTTCTTTCTTTTCTTATTTTCAATCCCATTATAACATATACCTTCTTTATCTAAGGTCATATTTTGTGCACCTAACAGTTTATCAAAGTTTTCCTTGCCTCTAGTGAACGTATAGATAATCTTAGATTGGTCCTCTATTTTCTTCTCTAGATCTTGAATTTTTTATTTTTCCAAATTTTTGCAAACATTCTGAAGTTTCAAGAGTTATTTAGATATATTGTTTGCTTTACTTTCAAGATCTGCAATCAAGTAATCTTTACTATCATCATTAGAAATTTTAGATTTCAAAATAGTTATCTCATTTTCTAATGATTCATTCTTGCTTTCTAGACTATTGATTTTCAAAATATTTTCTCTTTTAGCAAGAACTTTAGAGTCACATTCTTTCATGCATGCTTCATACTTGTTTTCCAAAACAGAGTATTTCTTATTACATTTAACAAGTAACTTATGAGTCCTAAGATATTCAATTTGCAATTCCTCATAAGTAGGCATGCTTTCACTATCAATGCTATCGTATGATTCAGTATCAAATGCAGTATTAAAATCAACACAAGAATCATGCTCATATTCATCTACTAAGACAGAAGGAGCTAAAATAACCTTATCATTGGTTAAAGCTACATGACAAAGGTTACCTTCCTTAAGATCAATGGAGCCTGAGTTGCGTGGAGAGATGACTCCCTTTTCCATGGATGCACCATATCTCCACTCAAGTTCATCCCAAATATGCTTAGCACTACTACAAGCCATAACCTCACATAAAACATCAGGATCTAAAGCATGCAGTAAGGTATTCATGGCATCAAAGTTTACCTGTATCAAGTCCTAATCATGATCATTCATTTCAAACTCAGATTTAGGAACATCAGTACACCCAAAAGACTTCATAGGCACACAATCACCCTGATCAATGACTTTCTAAAATTTCCAATTTAAAGCTTTTAAATACACAGTCATTCTAAATTTCCATATAGCATAATCAATGCCACAATATACAGGTGGGTGTGTGACTAATCTTCCCTCACAGGAAGGGGATGCACTAACATGAGCCATCATGATCTTTTACTAAATAACCCTAAGTCTAAGTAACGAGGCTTCGATACCAATTGATAGTTATGGTGCAACCCCAAGAGGGGGGGTGAATTGGGTATTTAAAAATTTATTGCCTAAGTCTACTGATTTTAACAACAATGTAATTTGTCCTAAGGTTAGTCTATGCAATCATCAAACACACAAACACGTGCAGTAAATGTAAATTGTGGAAATGTAAAGAACACACACGATATGTTATCGGGGTTCGGCCAAGTGTGCCTATGTCCCTGCCTTGGCCACTCCAGCACAAGGATTACCACTATAATGCTCTCTTAAACCGGATGGAGTGGCACCTGTACAACCAGGTCATCAAGGGGCTAACCTCAACAGACACACCTTAACAGGATGGTACACCTGGCTCTCCTAATCGGGTCTAAGCCAATCTGGGACTATTCCACAGGGCTAGTATCCCTCTTCAGGCCCATGCTTGGAATACAACCAATGTGAATAAATTATTTGTACACGTAAATGCACTTGAACACAAGCAGATGTGTGCACCAATATAGCTCAGTCAATAATGCAAGCACGAATGATATGTAAATATGCTCAGTGCTCTAATGTGTGCTAAACACTCAATCACGTATATATTTTCAGTCCAGATCTAGAGTGTATATCTAAGCAAGATTTGAAACACACTATTTGAATATCATAAAATCGAATCAAGGTTTCAAATATGCTAAGCAAGATAAATCAAACAAACTCAATAGGATATTTCAATGTATAAAGCGCGGTGGAGTTGTTTGAAAGACTAGCTTTTGTAAAGGATTTTTGCACACAAAATCTAGGTTTAGGTAACTTGCAACAATAATGCAAGAACCAAAACCCTTAAAATTTTTCCGCACTAGATTTATTAAATGAAATCGGTCGAAGAACTTTTAGGCTATACTTAGAAGTAAAATTTGTATCAAGAGAGAGTATTAACTAGAGAGATTTAAGCACAATAGCCTTATAGAGATACTCACAATGCTTAGAGAAAGAGAATAAGGAGTATGTAAGTGTTTGCAAGAAATATTTGGCTAATATAAGGTTTTTAGGGTTTTGAAAGTTGAGAGAATTTTTGCCCTAATCAAGTTTTCTAATCCTTGCTAATTAAGATAAATGAAATGGTATATATAGGCAAGGAGGATTTTTTGACCGTTGGGGACACAATGTGTATAATTAGAATTGTCTAAAAGACCATTAAGAAAATTAACCCAGTTTACCCCATTTAAAAAATAAATAAAAATTATTTTAACCCGCAAGGCTCGAGTGCCCGGCCTTAGGTTCAGGTGCCCGAACAGACATAGTCAAAAATTCAACTCTAAGAGGTTCGGGTGCTCAAGTTGAGGACCGGTTGGCTAAATCAAAGTCAGTAGCCAAATGTCCGAGGTTCGGGTGCCCGAAGTTGAGTTCGATTAACCGAACTAGGTAGTTCGGTCACTCGAGCCTCTATTTAAACGTAGATAAATGGTCGCCCAAGTAGTTGAAAAAGTGCTCTGAAGAGCACTCGGGTGATTAAGGAAGATACATTCAAAAGAGGTTTGGTCGCCTGAAGCTAAGTCAGCATGTTAACTTGTTTGGTCGCCTGAGCCGCTTTACATGGCATGGGTTCGGTCACCCAAACCCTCTCAACCTTTCCAATTTTCGGTCCAATTGCCAATTGTAATTCCCCTGATATAAAGATGATATTGGGGACTTTTTGTGCATTTGTTTAGAGACCTAAGGACTTTCTATCCTACCAGGAAAAATCCCTAAGGTTTGTATAGGTACCTAAAGTCCAACTGTGGTCATTTTATGCATACGTACCTACCATGCATGATGCAAATTATTACAAGGCATACACGTGCACAGTTCATAATAAATTACATTCCAGAATGAAGAAATAATCAAATGAATACAAAATACAACACATATATCTTCATTCTTTGGCACGAACTCCTCATGCGATCATGATATGTCTTTCAGTCCTAAAGTGCGCACAAGGTGAACTTGCATGCAATTCTCAGTACAACCATTAGTATCAAGAGTATCTGTTATAATCAAAACTGGGTGTGACCAATGTGGTCAACAAAACTTTATATAACCTGAGAATCTTGCACATCTATTACAAGATTTTAAAAGCTCACTTATCTTTATTGAAAATTTCTTTTGAGCAAATTACCCTAGGCTTCTCCTATATTTATTTTGAAGTATATTTTATTGATAAAATCCTTGGGTAGATTAAGAGCATCTTGATCATATTTTCATTCACATATCTTTGCTTGAAAAGGTCTCTTATTTTTATTTGGGCAAAAATTGTTTTAAAAGCAAAACCCCAGGTTCTCCTACACTTTCATTGAAAAATATCTTCGAAGAAATATTTTTCTAGGTTTTAATCTTTGAGGTATTTTATCATATACATCATTCTCCAAGATTGCAAATTTAGTTTAAAAAATACAAAGATTCTACTGAGCTTTAACTCACATCATATGAGAGTGCATTTGTTCTTATTGTTGTACATCGTCTGCTTAGTGTTGAAGCATTTTATTTGTACACAAAAATTTTATTATTGTTTTTTTTCTCGGCTTGTGATCGGAAGAGGATTGCACTAGCCTGTAACGTGCACTAAATTGGTTCACAACTAGTTAGGAGAACTAGGAGCACTGTCCTGTAAAGTGTAGTTATCGGCTAGGCTCACCCCTGCAATTTGAGTTGGGGTATTCCTTACCTCGTAAGGAGAGGGTGTAATCGATGTTGCTCCACCCATTAAGTAAGCATTAGTGGAATCCTCTTGCTGGTTAGCTTGAGGTGGGAATGTATGCTGGTTTGGCTGAACCTCGATAACAAATATCGTGTTCACTTTCTCTTCCCTTTGCTATTTAATTTCAGCACTTGAATGTTTATAACTTTATTATTGTGAATGATTGGGAAGTACTGAGTTTTCTTTATCTATTTTATTTATCTACTCAATTTTATATTTTTGGGTAATTGGTATTTTCTTACACAGACCCTAGGTTGTGCAATACTGCTTATGGTTTAACAAAAAACATACCTAACCTAGCAAGACCTTTTTTTTAAATAACCAATCCTCCCTCCCCCTCTCTCAGGAATACACCAATTCCATTAGTTGTCAAATCCAAATATTCCCATTTCCAATTGTCTTGGTGACCTCAAAGGCCCATGGCATTGAGAGTTCACAAATCCAAGTAGTACCATTCAAATTTTCTATAATCATCCCAGCTTTGATTGAATCTCATGTGAGCTAGTTTCAACAAGTCATTCTAGAATCATATATGTTGACCTTATAGGTCATATATCGTTTTTATAATGACAAATATCTTTGTATCTTACCTATGCCCTAAGTTTGTGTGCCGATTCATTCTTGCATGAAATGGCAAAGTCTTACATCATATGGTTGCATATGGAGATACAAGAGAAATGAAGACCAATTTTTTTCATTTGTATTTAATGTTTAAATTAATTATGGGTCTGTAATAATCATGGGCTATAGTAATTAATGCATTGTAGGAATGATAGGCTAATATAAGCTCAATGACCATAGATGGACCTTAGGTACCTTAACATCACTTGAAAAATCCACTTTAACTCACAGTTATATCTATGCATATAAGGGTGAAATTTAAGCAAAAATAGGACCTATCTTTAATTTTGAAAGGGCTTCAGCCTACCGATCTTAGCGTGTTAAAAATGCCTTGGTCGGCCGAATAGGTAAAAAGTCAATAAGTTGACTTTGCTCGGGCAACAAGTCCAAAATGAACATACTGTTCACTGTTGACCGAACGTAAATGCTAACACTTTTTACCTTCCTCGGCCACCCGATGTTTTACTTCAAAAACACCACAGGTGATCGAGTTGTGAGGTTTGGCAAATTGAACAACTCACTAGGTGACTGAACCTCAAACAATTGGAAAATCTCCTTGGCCCAGCCAACTGAACTCACCCTCGGACATCCAAACTCAAAAATTAACCTTTTCTCTGTGTGTCTATTCGGGCGACCGGACCTAAGGACCGGGTGACTGAAACTCTCAAGTTGCCATATTTTAACTGCGGTAATCAAGGTAAAAAGCCTGATTAAACTTTTCTAAAAATTCCCTTTGTGTCCCAATGGTTATATTTTTATCAAAGGCTATATATATACATACCATAATTTGGAAAAATTAGAGAGGAATTAAAATTTTTATAACAAAAGTATTCTCTGAAATTCCTTGAGCCATTCTTTCACATACAAGCTTACATAATCCACCCTTACTCATTCTTTTTGCAAGAAGATCTTTGGTGAGAGTATCTTGAGATAACCTACACTACTACAAAATTCTCCAATGTACATTACTAGAGTGCTAAACTACTTTTATACACAAGGATCTCCAAGAAAATACATATTACAACCCATAACACTGTACAAAAAGAAAACTCAGTATATACCCACTACATACATAAACTAAGCGGCTAGCTCGGCCCCTCTACTCTGCTAAACACGATCCCTGGTGTTTCCTAAAAAGATAGTTTGTATATTAGGGCGAGACACTTCTCAATAAGGAAGACTAAGTTAAAATCAGTGTGTGGCCAATAAGAATTTTAGTGTATACCGAAAATAACCAAATCCTCACTTAACTGAAAATACTATTTAATAACATATAGTCATTCCATACAGTTGAAAATATCCTTTTTCCTTTCCACAATATAAACCAATTTAGTAAATATTTGACACCATTCACATAAATCCATAGATATGCATATAAGACAACTCGTTGTGACTAACGCCATTTACTACCCCCATGGCATGGGTTGTCCAGCCCCACCACACTGGTAGCAAACAGCTAGTCCACCCTTGCACTCTCCTCAATGCCTCTGATGGCATCTGGGACAGGTAGAACGTGGTGGATTCCCTTGATGGGCTTGATATCCCATCTACTGCCGCTGGCCTATGAAATTACCAAACCACTTCCATGAGCCCTGGCTAGTGCTGGTCTGAAACCTCTAAGGCAAGGGTCTCTTCTTCTAGTTTGCTGCTCTCTTCCCCTCCTAAATACTGGCCTCAACATCCATAGCCCTATCCACTAGCTTAGAGAAACTTCGAGTCAACAATGCCACCACTTGTGCGTGTATTCCCTGCCACATACCTCTCTCAAACATTCGAGCCTTCTTCCACTCATCCGGGATCATGTGCGGAGTGAAATGAGATAACTCCATAAAATTGTCCACGTACTTTTGTATGGTCAAGTGTCCATGATTCAGATTCAGGAACTCCTCAGCCTTAGTCTCTCGAATAGCAGTAAGGAAGTACCTGTCTAAGAAAACCTCCCTAATATGGCTCCAGGTAATAACCACAGGTCCAGACTGCTGTCCCTCCACCAGTTTTTATGATCTCCACTACCTTTTCACTTCCCCCACTAATTTAAAAGTGGCATACTGCACCTTTTGCTCCTTCGTGCACTCCAGCACACCTGGCAGTTCCTCTATTTCCAAAACCGAATCTTTAGCTGCGACCAGGTTCGCTCCTCGAATAAAAATCGGCAGATTTGTCCAGGTAAACTACTGAAAAGTGTAGCCCTGACCAATTGGTGGCTAATCCTGCTTTCTAGAGTCCTTCCGGTTCTCCTTCCTAGACTACCGCGCTATACTTTACAGCACTGCCAAAGTAACCGTATCATCCTCACTAGAAGTATCCACGTGATTATCCCCTCAAGCTACGAGGTCCTTCCACCTAGAATCCATCTTAAAGATAGGATAGAAACCAACTTCGAAATTCCACATTTATCATGATTGAGGCAAGTATGGAATGAAGAAGCAATATAACATATAAGTTCATAGTTAAAAGAATCATTTACACAATCCTGCCATAAAACCGTCAAGGTATCGGCCTCTAATCACAACTCCGGGACTAAACACCTACTCACATGACCTAACATTCCTACTTAAGTTTCCAAGTTCCAATATCTCAACCCAGAAACGAAACCATTGATGGATTAACCATGGTTTTCCTAAAATCGTCATTCCACAAAAACACAGAAAATCGTCAACAGATCATCGTCTCTAAGCTTTTGAACCAAGAATCGCCTAACCTACCAACTCTTATCCTATCTCAACCTATACTCTGGTAATTATCAACTATCAAAGTTTGCAGAACCTAGCAAACCTAGGCTCTAATACAAACTATAACACCTTGACATGCCACATGGGGCTCGGGTGCTACTTTGGTAACGTCTGTGTACTTGATACCATAGTCAATACATAAATACAGCAAAAATAATGAAAATTTCTCCAACATACATTACTAGAGTGCTAAACTACTTTTATACACAAGGGTCTCCAAGAAAATCCATATTACAACCCATAACACTGTACAGAAAGAAAACTCAGCCTATACCCACTACATACATAAACTAAATAGCTAGCTCGACCCCTTTAGTCTGCTAAACATGATCCTTGGTGTTTCTTGAAAAGATAACTTGTATATTGGGGTGAGACACTTCTCAGTAAGGAAGATTATGTTAAAATTAATTTGTGGCCAGCATGAATTTTAGTGTATACTGAAAATAACCAGATCTTCATTTAACTAAAAATGTCATTTAAAAACATATAGTTATTCCATACAGTTGAAAATATCTTTTTTCCTTTCCATAATATAAACCAGTTCAGTAAATATTTAACACCATTTACATAAATCCACAGATATGCATATAAGACTCCCTGTGACTAACGCCATTTACTTCCCCTATGGCATGAGTTTTGTGGCCTGAAGGCTCAACTATGTATGGGTGATCACTCCAAAACAAAGTCAAAACATCATCCTCTGCAAGTACATCTACAGACATCCATAGCCATGTTGCAACTCTGACACCCTTACTTCAACCTCACGTAGGCAGTCGGCCAGGACCCCCTACACTTATATCCAGAACAGTGTGGGTGCATATGGTCTAATAATCAATCACTAGCTACAGTACCGTGCTCACATAACAACAGGTCACTAGGGTTCCTAAAGCATATCATGCAATTTAAGTAATAAAAACTATAATTTAAATCATTTCCTTTTACCCCTGCGATTTAATAAAATCCGACCCCTGACCGTCAAATAAACTTGGCTCACAACCATCAAATAAAACCTAGCCCCCATCCATTATATAAAATCTAGCCCCCGGCTGTAATATCAAGTTCCTATATTATTCACAAGCACTTGCAGTATGTTTCACAAATAGTTCCAGTATATTTCACAATCATTCCCAAATTCGGTTTTATGATAAACCATAAAATCATTCACCTACCACACTTTTTTAGTATTTGAATATAGTCCAGGAGATAAGAAAAGATACACAGTATTTTTAGTTCATAAAATAAATCAAAATTTCCACCGTTCATGTTATTCAAAATACTGTATCATATATCCTAGATTTGTAAAGTCCCGGTTGAACGGTTGGTTTTCAAAATAATCTTTGAACTCATAATAAATAAATATATAACAGTTTAATGAATTCATATTTATAAAAAAAAAAAATTCCCGACTTAACTTAATGCCCTTACTTAAATCATGAAAAGCCTGGTAAAATTCCGAACCCACGTCTGCGACATTCAGAACTCCAAACCCTAAAACCATATTTTCCTAGTTCCATTAACTCAACCCCAAAATTATAATTTCCTTAATATTCTTAGGTTCACAAAATTCCCAATAACTATTTTAACATTTCCTAAGCCTATAAACTCCAAGAAAATAATTAAATTCCCAGAAACAACAAATTTGCTAAATTCCCTAATTCTTACCCTAACCTTGGAGTGTGTTTGGAAAGCCCAGTTCAAAAATTTTCTCTGCTAGACTTGTAGAGAGACACTCCTAGAACATCGTGATGGTTTCGGATCGTAAATTTGGCTAAAGATTTAAGGAGAATTTGAGGAAAGGAGAAGGATTTACCTTACCCTAGGACTGGTGCCTACGTCGCTCCTACGACAAATCCACTAAAGTAGGAATATTGGTGGCGGAGAATGGAACCTAGTGGTATCTTCTATTTTTCGATTGGCACCCATTTGGCGACGAAATCGAGGAGAGAGGAGAGAGACAGAGAGAGCGGCATCAAATTGGGGGGGTCTTCTCTGTTTAATTTCATTCAAACTTCCTTAGGAAGTTACTATATATATATATATATTATATTAATATTACATTATATTATATTATATTATATTATTTAATTAATATTTATTATTTTATTTATTTATTTATTTATTTTTATTTTTTATTTTATTTTTTTTAGTTTTTTATTTTTACATTTCCATACATATTATTTTCTAGGGCGTTACACATATGCTTCGATTGATTTTTTATTTTAGTGAGAGCAACTCAAAAAATTTTCCCTTGTGATTTATTCATAATTTTATTTTGGGAAAACTTATTAAGCTAGTGAGTCTTTGCATTCTTGTTGCACGACTCAAGAGCTTGTCTTGTGTTTTAAAGAAAATATTTTTGACAAGCTCGTTTTCAAAATATCTCGTGTGCTTAACTTTTGAAAATCATTTACGAGATTTTTGCTTGTGTGTTTCAAATATTTGATATTGAACATTGTGATTGATATAGTTATCTTGATTCAAAGATTCCTACACATACACTCTCACATACTGATTGCTATACCTACATTATCTTGAGAGTAGTCATATAAACTTCATTGAGCTTATAAATCCTATCATACTAAAGTGCAATTAATTGTATTGTGCGTATTGGTACATATTTGCTTAATTGAGAAGCATTTGAATTGTATGCAGATTTTATATTCATCATTGTATTCCAAGGGTGGCCTGAGGGGGTGTTAATCTAACTCGTAAGGATCGATTGTAATTCAGGCCTGGCCTAAGGTGGGTCTTCTCCGCCCCTTTAAGGAGAGGTTGTAAAGGTTGAGGTCAACCCTGGTACTTTAACTTGGTGTTGTATTCGGTGTCACTCCACCCAGAAGTGAGCCTTATTGGAATCCTCGAGCTTGCGAGCTAGAGGCGGGGATATAGGCAGTATTGGCCGAAACCCAATATCATATTGTGTGTTCCCTTATTTTCTGCACTTCAATTTCAGTTGACATTATTGGTCATATCTCGGTTTTGATAATGTCAAATACTTTTTGTATTTAATGTCTATCGAATTTTTATGTAGGTTCATACTAGCTTGATCATTTGATGGCACGTGAAGTCTTGAAGACTGAAGACCTAGAAGATTTATTTTGTACTATAATTCATGTTATGTTTATCACGTTTCTGTAATATTTTAACATGGTCTGTAATAATTGCATCTGCATGCATGATATGGATGAATGCTCAAAGACTGTAGATTGGCCTTAGGGGTCAAGGTCGACCGACACCAAAATTTTTCGGTGTCCTCATAGACCCAAGAAAGACCTTAGGTCCTTAAAAAAATGCACAAAATAGTCCCCATAATCACTTATAATATCAGGGGAACAAATTGAAGTGTAAATAGACTTAATAAGAAAAAATGTGAGAGGTCGAGCGACAGAACCCATTGTGTTCAAAATACTTCAGGCACCCGAATAGCTGAGAAGTCAATAGGTTGACTTGGTTTCGGGTGACCGAACCAAATATGAATGTACCGTCAACAGGCGACCGAACCCCTGAACTGACTTTTTCCCCCAACTCAGCCAACCGAACGTTTACGTTCAAATTGAGCCTCGGGCGACCGAACACATAAGTTCGGTTAACCAAATATTAGACCGGGTGACCAAACCATGGAACTTTTAAGGAATCACCTTATTCAGCTAACTGAGCCCATTTTCGGGCACCTGAATGTCAAACAACACCTTTTTACATTGTGTCTGTTCGGGCACCCAAACCTTGGGTCGAGCACCCAAAAACTCTCGGGTTATTTATTTTTACCAAGGTAATTATGGGTTAAAAATGGGTTTAAATTTTAATCTTGTTTTAAATCTTTTCTAATAACACCCATTAAGTCCCCAACAGTCATAATTTGCCCCTTGCCTATATATACTAGTTCATTTGCAAGGATTAAGTGTGATTAGCAAAAGTTATTAAATTTTTTTCTCTCAAACCTATATACTCCTTATGCTACATTCTTTGTTTTTCAAGTATATACTTTCATTACACTCTTTCATATTTACTAGAAAACATATTTTTGAAATATAGTGCATTTGATTTATTTCCCTCTCTTGCAAATCAATTGCAAGATTGAAGGGAGTTTGTTTGTGCTTATTGTATACATCTTTATAGATCATTTTCTAGGCATAGACTCTCACATACTCACACATTTTTGAAAATCTATTTTTGAGAGTTCTTGCTTATTGATCTTTCCCATAATATTTCATATATAAAAATTTGATTGGGAAGATCTGATTTTTAGCTTGCTAGTCTTGGCATTCATATTGCAAGACTTGAAAGCTTGCATGATTTTATTTGATAAATCATTTTGCAAGCTTAAGCCCTAAGCATCTGTTGTGATTATATTTGATAAAATATTTGTGTGATACTTGATTAGGGTTTTTGAGGTATCTTGTATATTCACTTGTTGAATACTTTATCTTGAATTAAATTTGAAGATCTCATTTGAGCATGAATCCATATCATTTGTGAGTGCATACTTTGGGCTATATTGTTGTACAGATCTTCTTGTATTTGAAGCACTTTTATTTATACAAAAATTTTATTGGTTATAATTCCAGGCATGGCCTGAGGGGGTTTGATTTGATTCGGAAGGATCAGGTTGGGGTCAGCCTTGTGAATTTGACCTAGGGCCTTTCCACTCGCAAGGAGAATTTGTAAAGGTTGAGGTCAGCCCTATGTTAATTTGACGTAGTTGTAATCGGTGCCACTCCACCCGTTAAGTGAGCATTAGTGAAATCCTTGAGCTTGCAAGCTAGAGGCGGGGACGTAGGCAGTATTGGCCAAACCTCGATAACATATCATGCTTGTACTTTTTATTTTCGTAGTTTATATTACGCACTTTCTTTTTCAGCACATGTATGTATTTTGTTTAATTCATTATATATTGTACATATGTTAATTGGGTTTATGATTAAATAGAAAGACTCTAAGTTTGTGTAATACAGTTGCTAGATTGGTTGACCTAAGGATAAATTTTTTAAATACCCAATTCGCCCCCTCTCTTGGGAATACACCAAAGCTAACAATTGATATCAAAGCCTTGTTGAACTAAGCTTAACAACTTTTTTAAAAGATCACAATGGCTCTCATTGGTGTATCCCCATTCGGTGAGGGACAGTCACCTTCTAGCCCTCCAATGTTTTGTAGTGTAAATTACACCCATTGGAAAATTAGAATGAGCATATTTATAAAATCTATGGACTGGAGGGTCTAGCTTGTGACTGCTAAAGGAAGATGTGCACAAATAAATAAAAGTGATTTTAATATGATTAATTCTAATGCCATGGATTTATTGTACTGTGCTTTGGATACTGTTATTCTTCATAAGATTATGGCATGTAGTAGTGCACAAGAGATTTGAGTTGAGTTGAAAAAGAGATATGGAGGGACCCAGGACAAGGAGATTGCCACTCCAAATGCTCCAAGCCTTAATGATCAGGTAGTGGCTAATCATGAGCATGTTGCATTAGAAGACAATGAGGTATATGACTCTTACTCTACCTCATTTATTGATTCGTTCAATGAAGCATGTGATGATTCTTATGCTAAATTATGTAATATATTACATGTCGAATCATCCATTGAATATAATGATAGTTCTGTTAATAATGTATGCGATGATTCTTATGAAAATTTTTTGTGATATATCTTATAATGAATGATCGATTGGTTCTGATGATGATATTGTATGCATTGATTCATATGATAGTTATAAAGATAAAGCTTGTATTGAATCATGCAATGAGTTTTCTGATGAAAGCATGTCATTGAATAGACAACTAGAAGAGGATTCATTTAAAATTCATAAGTCTCTAATTAGAATGTCCTATCATAAAACGTTTTTGAAAAATCAAAACGAAAAAGATGGGAAAACAATTAAAAGAATTGAAAGCTTACCATGCCACTTTAGAAAAGAAAAGGATGGTGAAGATATTGAAAATCATCTGCTTGGAGAGAAAAACCGAAGATAATTCTAAAGTGTCTCTTAAGGCTAAAAGTGAGAAAATCAATCATAATAAACCCTTGGGAATTAAAAGAAATAAATCTTTAAAAAATGGTTCATATTTTAAAACTCACTATCATATGAATGCCTCATTGAACAAAAATAGAATAAATAAGCATAGCCCTTCACGAAAATCTAAAATTTGCTTATGCCAAAAAATGAAATAGCATATTCAATCTACTTGTCAATCTAGAAGTGCCAAAGGCATATATAAGGAAATGACATGGGTAATCATGAAATCAAACTCCGTAGGACTTGAGGAAGAGTGGGATCAAATAAAAATTAAATATTCATTTTAAAGTCTTCCTTAGTTCTTAGGTTTAAGGGGTAGTGATTACTATTGGCTCGGGAAGTGGTGTTTGTTTAAAATATCAAATCTTGGTATATGCATTCACTATATAATATTGTTTTACTAAGAAACTTTAGAGAATCACATCACTGTGGAAATACATGTAATATATCCAATCTGAACTTAATGCATATGTATCTTAATGATTGGTGAAAATGTGAAAACATTGGCAGTTTGCTAAAATGTAATCCACTTCCGAATGGACAAGGCAACTAGGCCTAGTATAAATTATGATTGCTTAACTCACACGCAAATATATAAAAATAAAAATAAAAATCTTTAGTTAAGCACACATTGTTCATCACACAAGCTTGTGGTTTAGGGGATCCATTCTTATATCACTATACCCTAAACTCATGAAAAGCCTAAATCAACATCAAGTCATCACTCTAGGCTTAAAGCACTATTGATCATAAATGACTAATATATATTGAGTGCTTCTCATAGGAATAACCTATTGACCTTATAGGTCACACCCGGTTTTGATAATGACAAATGACAAATACTTGTTGTATTTGATGGCTATCTAAGGATATGTGTAGGTATATAATTGGTAAATCAAAATGATGGCACAAGAAGTAAAGCTTGAAGACTCTGAATACCATATTTGTGCTATACTTCAAATTCATTTTATGTAATGCCGGTCTGTAATAGTAATTAGGAGAAAAATGGTCTGTAATAATCAAATGCATTACATGCAAGGTATGATAGGTAAGCTCAAGAAGACCTAGAATGACCTTAGGACCCACATGCATGCATAAACATATGTGCTTATATGAATAGGGTTAATGTATAAGGGGATTAGAACTGAAATGAATTAGAAATGCATGTTCGGTTGACCGAACCGGAATGTATAAAAACATTCGTTCGATCGAATCGAAATGTATAAAAATATTCGGTCGACTGAACCGGTTAAAGGGTCAACATTTTGACCATAGCATGGTCGACCGTACCTTGCCAAGTTCATACAACTTGGTCGACCGTACTCCCATCGGGTCAATGTTTTGACCCATCGGTCGACCGACCAAATTTATATGGGCAACATACTGGTCAATCGAACCCCCACATGGGAGATTCCAACTGCTCGATCGACCGAACTACCTAGTTCAAAATCACCTGGTCGACTGAACCGCGTGGATTTGGGAAAATCGTCTTTAGGACCCTTAGTCCAGTCGACCAAACTCTAAGTTCATTTTTTGCATAGTCAACTGAACTTTGTCACTTGTTCAACTGAACCTCAAGTTCGGTCAACCGATGCTCTTGGGTTGGACAATTTTTTTGCCGCGGTTAAATTTTTTAAACGGAGTTAACTTTGCTAGAATGTTTTAAAACAATCCTATTAATACCCTATGTGTATTGGATGGTTATAATTTTGGGGTACTCTATATATACCCCCTCATTTGAAAAGATTAGAACCCAATTAGCAATCTTCATTAGCAAAAATTCTCTGAAACTCAAAATCTCCTATACTCATTTCCAATCCTCCTACACTCACTCTTACTACTTCTTATTGCTAAAACCCTCTTGTAAGTGTGCTTGAGTGTTATTATCAATAGAATTTTGCTCTCTCTTGCTTGATTAATTGAGATTATTTTCTTGGAGAGCACAGCATTAAGTTTATCCTTGGAGATTTTATTCATAAGTCTTCCTTAGGAAAAACTTCATTGAGCTTTTGAGTACTGCGTTTTCATTGCAATATCTCAAGAAGTTCACATCGTATTTTGATTGCTAAAAATACTTTTCAAATCATCTTCAAATATCTCATGTGGTTTACTTTCAGAAATATTTGTTGAGATATTTTTCCATGTGCTAAAAGATCTTTGTAGCAATATTCTTTGATTGATTTTATCATTTTGAACTCAAAGATCAAAGAACTTTTACAAACTAAATCTAAATATCTCTTGAGGTTTATATTTTGAGAAAACATTTGTTGAGATATCAAAGTGTACTAAGGATCTTTATTTGTGCATTGCGATTG
This sequence comes from Malania oleifera, assembly GCF_029873635.1. Lineage (NCBI taxonomy): Eukaryota > Viridiplantae > Streptophyta > Magnoliopsida > Santalales > Ximeniaceae > Malania > Malania oleifera. Next base: position 82,097,738 of record NC_080427.1, read on the forward strand.
AGATTATTATTTTGACACAAAGATCATATCATTTACACTCTCACACACTGATTGCAATATTTGCATAAATATTTGAGAGTAGACACTTAGACCACATTGAGCTTACTTTATCATATCATTCGGCAGTGTATTGATTAGATTGGTACATAATCTTCTTAGATAAGAAACATTTTTACTGTACACAAATTTGTTTAAGAAATCTGTTGTATTCCAGGCGTGGCCTAAGGGGGTGGTAATCTAGTCCGACAAGGATTGTTTGTAAAGGTTGAGGTCAACCCTATGCTATTTGACCTAGTTGTTTAGGTGCTACTCTACCTATTAAGTGATCCTTATAGTGTTAATCCTTGTGCTTATTAGCCAAGGCAGTGATGTAGGCAGTTTACCGAACCTTGAAAACATTTCAGGGTGTCATTTCTTATTTACCGCTTTCTGGTGCATGCTTGGATAATTTTATTGTGCAATTTAATTTTTCCTGCATATTTAAAGTATTTAATTTACCTACATTAGATTGACCATAAGGTTGTGTGATACTGTTGTTAGGGGATTACCTAGGACATTAATTTTTGAAAATACTAATTCACCCCCCCCCCCCTCTTGGGTTCATGGTAAAGCTAACAATTGGTATCAGAGCCATGTAGCATAGACTCAATAGTTATTTTGCAAAAGATCTTAGATGGCTCATAGTACCGTGACCCCTTTCCCTAAAGGACCATCTTCCACACGACCTCCGATTTTCAGTTGTGTTAATTACACCTTCTGGATATAGAGAATGCGCATCTACCTTCAAAATAAAGATTGGAAGGTTTATAGGATCGTCTCTAAGTTAAATTATGTTCCTATGAAAACAGAGGGTGAGACTAGAGTTCCTAAAACTGAGGAAGAATATAATGATGATGATATGAAAGTTGTTAGTTTGAATGCCACTACTATGAATAATTTGTATTGTGGTCTTGATGTGAATGAGTTTCATAGAGCAATGGCATGTTCTACTGCAAAAAGAAATCTGGAAAAAATTAGAAGTCACATATGAAGAAACTAGGGATGTAAAAGATAGTAGGATAGATATGCTGACTAGTGAGTATGAGACTTTTAGGATGAATATAGGTGAGTCCATTCAGAGTATGTGCGCCAGATTCACACACATTATAAACTCACTGCATGCATTAGGTAAGACCTATTTTTACATATGAGATGATTAGGAAGATCCTTAGAGGCTTGCCTCCTGTTTGGGAAGCTAAGGCTACGACCATTTCTAAGGGTAGATTCCTTAAGACCATGACATTAGATAAATTGATAGGTTCACTGATCACCTATGAACTAGTATAAATGAGAGACTTATTGAACATAATAAAGTGAAGAAGATGACTATATTGAAAACTTCAACTAATACATCTAGTGAATGTCGCAAACCTAATTTCGAGGATGATATGGCCATGTTAACTAGAAAATTTAGCAGATTCTTCAAGAAGAATAGAATGTCATACAAAAGATATAGGGGGTCTGCATCTAAGAAGGAAGATTCTAGTAAAAGGAAAGAAAAATCAAATTCTCCCATGTGCTACAATTGCAACAAAGTTGGGCACATCAAGCTGGATTGCCCACTATTGAAAAAGGATGCTAGGAAAAAAAAGGAAGTCATGAAAGCAGACACTTTATGGAATAAATTAAGTAGCAGTGACTCAGACTCAGACCGCAACGAATCAGAGGTTGCTAATTTGTGCTTGATGGCATATGATGATGAGGTGTGCTTGAGATTGTCCTCTTCCAAGGACAGGTGGTACTTGGATAGTGGGTGCTCACAGAACATGACTAGTGACATAGAAAAATTTGCGTCATTCATTCCTAAGGATGGAGGGTATGTGACATTTGGCAACAATGCAAAGGGATGCATCATTGGCATAGGTAAGGTTGGTAAGGATCCTTCCCTAGTAATTGATAATGATCTATTAGTTGATGGCTTGAAGCATAATTTATTCAGCATAAGCCAATTATGTGATAAAGGATATAAGGTTTCATTTGACAATGATAAATGCATAGTTGAAAATAAATCAGAACATGAAATTCACATGAAAATGTATATACTACTACTTTTGACAATTTAGCTTCACAACAAGTAAATTATTTTTCTACAATAAAAGAAGCTAGTTGATTATGGCATAGGCACTTAGCACATGCTAGCATGGACTTATTGTCAAAACTAGTAACAAAAGATTTAGTAAAAGGCTTGCCTAAAATACCATTTGTGAAAGATAAAATTTGTGATGTATGTCAAATGGGCAAGCAAAAAAAATCAAGCTTTAAGAAAAATAAATTCATATCTACCACTAGACGGCTTTAAATGCTTCATCTAGATTTATTTGGTTCTAATTCAGTGCAAAGTCTAGGTGGAAAATCATATGCTTTTGTGATTGTTGATGATTATTCTAGATTCGCATGGGTGTTGTTTCTCTCACATAAAAAATGAATCATGTGAACTATTTACCAAGCTATGTAGGAGAATTCAAAATGAAAAAGACTAAAAGATGACTTACATAAGAAGTGATAGAGGCACTGAATTCAAAAATGATGGCATATAAAATTATTGTGATCTTGAAGGCATATCACATAACTTTTCTGCACCTAGGACTCCTCAACAAAATGGTGTGGTAGAAAGAAAGAATAGATCATTACAAGAAATGGGTAGGACAATTCTAAATGAGCATAATCTACCTAAATATTTCTGGGCTGAAGCAATTAGTACTGCATGTTATGTAATGAATAGGGTTCTGATCAGGCCATCTCTTAATAGAATGCCCTATGAAATCTGGAACAGTCATAGACCTAATATTTCCTATTTTCTTGTGTTTGACTATAAATGCTTTGTGCTTAGGGATAATAAGCATCTAGAGAAATTTGATTCTAAATATGATGAAGGCATTTTCGTAGGTTATTCTCTTAATAGTAAAGCTTATAGAGTATTTAATAAGAGAACTTTAACTGTTATTAAGTCTATTCATGTTGTATTTGATGAATCTAATCTATTTTCTAAGAAAGATGATGAAGATGACATTGACATTAGAAAATTCTTAGACAAGTTATCCATTGAAAACAATGTAAGTGAAAATTCAGAAATTAATGATAAATCATTTGAAGATAATATCAATGACAATGAAATTCAAGAGTTGCCTAGGAATTGGAAACTCATTAGGAACCATCTTATAGATCAAATCATAGGTGAACCTTCTCGTGGTGTAGCCACAAGATCTTCCTTGAAGAACCTAGTGAGTCATTTTGCTTTCTTGTCCCAAGAAAAACCTAAAAATATTAAAGAAACAATAAAGGATGAGTCTTGGGTGATGTCCATGCAAGAAGAACCCAATCAATTTGAAAGAAGCAAAGTATGGACCCTAGCTCCTAGGCCTAATGATCATACAATTATAGGAATTAAGTGGGTATATAGAAATAAGAAGGATGAGAATGGGGTAGTAACTAGGAATAAAGCTAGACTAGTTGCCTAGGCTTATAATCAGGAAGAGGGAATTGATTTTTATGACACCTATGCTTATGTTGCTAGGATGGAAGCCATTCGTATGCTACCTGTTTATACCACTTTTAAAAATTTTAAATTGTTTCAAATGGATGTTAAAAGTACTTTTCTAAATGGCTATATTAATGAGAAAGTGTATGTAGAACAATCATCTGGTTTTGAAAATCATAAATATCCAGATCATGTATACCGGTTGTTTAAGGCCTTGTATGGATTGAAACAAGCTCTTAGAGCTTGGTATGAGAGGCTTAGTGATTTTCTGCTAGAAAATAGGTTTACCTGTGGCAAGATTGACACTACACTTTTCATCAATTCCAACAATGGTGATATGCTCATAGTTCAAATTTATGTTGACGATATCATTTTTGGAGCAATCGACGATGAGTTATGTAATGAGTGTGCCAAATGCAGGCAAAGTGAATTTGAAATGAGAATGATGGGTGAGCTTGGTTTCTTTTTAGGCCTGCAAATTAAACAAGCTAAATATGGAACTTTTATATGCCATTCCAAATATGTTAGGGAATTTGTTAAAAAAATTTAACATGGAAGATAGTAAAATTCTTGGTACTCCTATGAGCTCTTCCACTAAGCTTGATAAAGATGAACAAGGAGTCCCTGTTGATGTAAAATTATATCGTGGCATGATTGGGAGTCTCCTATATCTTACTGCTAGTCGACCTGATATCATATTTAGTGTATGCATGTGTGCTAGGTTTCAGGCCGCTCCTAAGGAATCTCATCTATTAGTAGTTAAACGAATCCTTAAGTATCTAGTTGGAACCATAGAGTTAGGCTTATGGTATCCTAAGCATACTAATTTTGAGATTGTGAGTTATACTAATGTTGACTTTGCCGATAATAAGGTTGATAGGAAAAGCACTAGTGGCACTTGTCACATTTTAGGCCAATCTCTCGTTTCGTGGTTCTTCAAGAAACAAAACTTAGTTACCTTATCCATAGCCAAAGCAGAATATATTGCAGCTGGAAGTTGTTGTGCTCAAACTCTTTATATGAAACAACAACTTGTGGACTTTGGATTGCACTACGATACAGTCTCTATTAAATGTGATAATACTAGTGCAATCAACATCTCCAAAAATCCTATCTCACATTCACGAACAAAACACATTGAGAATAGACATCACTTCCTTCGTGATCATGTGCAGAAAGGGGATGTGACTCTTGAGTTTGTATGCACTAGTGAGCAGTGGGCAGACATTTACTAAACCACTTCCAGAAGATAGGTTCATACAAATTAGAGGTGAACTAGGTCTCATGCGTAGTAGAGCAGCTTCCTAGATATTTCATAGTTTGCATAAACTTAGGGGGAGCTTTCCAATAATTTCAAAGTCTAGCAATTAATATAACAATTGGTATCTTTCATTGGCTTTGACTTTATAAAGTTGGTTGTGTTTTGCAATGCACAATTCTTATATATACTGCATGATGATGGTTGTACTTACGTTTTATGTATTGATCATACTGAAACTATTTGAGTTGAGTAGTTGCGGATAAACTTTTAGATCTTAAAAACTCAAGAAAGGTCATTTTTATATAGGAGTTTTTTTTGGGAAATGTCCTATTTTCAAATGGCATGCTGTCAAAATTTTTAAAATTACCAAACTTATCTTGTATACTAACGATTTATACCTATTTCCTAAAGCTATTACTTTCATAGCCCTTTTTGTTGTTGCCAAAAGGGGGAGATGGATAATAGGAAAAAACTGGGTTGCACTTAAGAAAAATTATTTGCATTGACAAACTTTTTATAATGCATATTGTTAGGGAGAGCCTAAATTATTTGCATTGACAAACTTTTTTATAATGCATATTTGCATTACCCACTTTTTGCATGGTGTATTTGTTATCATCAAAAAGAGGGAGAATGTTGACCTTATAGGTCACACCTGGTTTTGACAATGACAAATACTTGTTGTATTTTATGGCTATCTAAGGATATGTGTAGGTATATAATTGGCAAATCAAAATGATGGCACAAGAAGTAGAGCTTGAAGACTTTGAAGACCATATTTGTGTTGTACTTTAAATTCATTTTATGTAATGCAGGGTTGTAATAGTAATTAGGAGAAAAATGTTCTGTAATAATCAAATGCATTACATGCATGATATGATAAGTAAGCTCAACACGACCTAGAATAACCATAGGACCCACATGCATGCATAAACATATATGCTTATATGAATAGGGTTAATGTATAAGGGAATCAGAACCGAAATGCATTAAAAATGCATGTTTGGTCGACCAAATTGGAATGTATAAAAGCATTTGGTCGACCAAACCGGTCGGAGGCCAACATTTTGACCATAGCACGGCCGACTGCACCTAGCCAAGTTCATATAACTTAGTCGACCGTACTCCCATCGGGTCAACATTTTGACCCCTTAATCGACCGACTAGATTTATATGGGCAGCGCTCTAATCGACCGAACCCCCATGTGGGAGATTCCAACTGCCTAGATAACCGAACTAGCTAGTTCAAAATCAACTGGTTGACCAAACTGCTCGGATTTGGGAAAATCTCCTTTAAGACCCTTAGTCTGGTCAACCGAACTCTCAGTTCATTTTTTGCACGGTCAACCGAACTTTGTCTCTTGGTCAACTGAACCTCAAGTTTGGTCGACCAGTGCTCTCGAGTTGGACAATTTTTTTTTACCGCGGTTAAATTTTTTAAATGAGATTAACCTTGCTAAAACGTTTTAAAACAATCTTAATAATACCCTATATGTCCTGGACGGTTATAATTTTGGGGTACTCTATATATACCATCTCGTTTGAAAAGATTAGCACCCAATTAGCAATCTTCATTAGCAAAAATTCTCTGAAACTCAAAATCTCCTATACTCATTTCCAAACCTCCTACACTCACTCTTACTACTTCTTTACTGCTAAAACGTAAGTGTTCTCGAGTGTTATTATCAATAGGCTTTTGCTCTCTCTTGCTTGATTAATTGAGGTTATATTCTTGGAGAGCAAAACATTAAGTTTTTCCTAGGATATTTTATTCATAAGTATTCCTTAGGAAAAACTTCATTGGGCTTTTAAGCACTGCATTTTCATTGCAATATGTCAAGGAGTTCACATTGTATTTTGATTGCTAAAAATACTTTTCAAATCATCTTCAAATATCTCATGTGGTTTACTTTCAGAAATATTTCTTAAGATATTTGTCCATGTGCTAAAATATCTTTGTAGCAATATTCTTTGATTGATTTTATCATTTTGAACTCAAAGATCAAATAACTTTTAAAAACTAAATCTGAATATCTCTTGAGGTTTATATTTTGAAAAAATATTTTTTGAGATATTCAAAGTGTGAAAAGGATCTTTGTTCATGCATTGTGATTGAGATTATTATTTTAACACAAAGATCATATCATTTACACTCTCACACACTGATTGTAATAGTCACATGAATATTTTAAAGTAGACACTTAGACCACATTGAGCTTACTTTATCATATCACTCCGTGGTGTATTGATTAAATTGGAACATAATCTGCTTAGATAAGAAGAATTCTTGTTGTATGCAAATTGCATAAGAAATCTGTTGTAATTTAGGCATGGCCTAAGGGGGCAGTAATCTAGCCCGGTAAGGATTGTTTATAAAGGTTGAGGTCTACCCTGTGCTAATTAACCTGGTTTTTAAGGTTCTGCTCCACCCGTTAAGTGAGCCTTATAGCGTTAATCCTTGTGCTTGTTAGCCAAGGTGGGGACATAGGCAATTTGCTGAACCTCGATAACATTTTTGGGTGTCATCTCGTATTTATCGCTTTCTGGTGCATGTTTAGATAATTTTATTGTGCAATTTAATTTTCCCCGCATATTTCAATTGATTTAAATTATCTACATTAGATTGACCATAAGATTGTGTAGTATTGCTATAAGGGGATTACTTAGGACATTAATTTTTGAAAATACCAATTCACCCCCCACCCCTCTTGGGTTCACGGTAAAACTAACATAACCAAATTAGGGTCATCCACTAAGGAAGTCAAATCAACTTGTCAAATCAAATATTTCTTTTGTACTTAAAATATAAAAATCTTCTAATTTTGGTTCACCGTATCCTCGACTAGAAATCCTTACCAAACCACGATCATATTCGGTATGGCATAACCAAATTAGGGTCATCCACTAAGGAAGTCAAATCATCTTGTCAAATCAAATATTTCTTTTGTACTTAAAATATAAAAATCTTCTAATTTTGGTTCACCGTATCCTCGACTAAAAATCCTTACCAAACCACGATCATATTCGGTATGGTTTCACCCATTCCTTGGTTTATATCCTTGCTCCTCTGTGTGATCATATCTAAAGGATACATTCCAATCACCAAAGTGCGTCGGATACTAGTTATTCATGTCCTCCAAAATGCTCTTTACCAGAATAAGTTAGGACATATTTTTTAAAATGCTTATCTTGTACAATGTCCTGCTACTACCAAAATACTCTTCCAAAAATAATTGAATTAAACCTTTAAGAGTATTTATTTTAATTCACTTCTTAAGCTCTCAAACTTTAAATCAAATAATCTAGTGTTTTATCTTTGCGAATTAAGTTTAAAGGCTAATATGATTGCTATGGGTTTCAATCTAGATGATAAGAACAACATTCATAGAAACCTATGCATGAATGATGCAAAAGACAAGCCATTTGAACTTAGGTCTCTCACGTATTGTAAATCATAAGAAAAAAGGCAAATATAGTCTCTGTAACGCCCCGAACTCGGGTTCGGTGCGTTATACCTAATAAAATCCTGATAATCCATAATTTATAATATACGCAGCGGAAAACATAAACCTAATCTCCATATAACATAATACCAGAGTTTACTAATTCTAACTATAATTCATAATAAATTATCCATCACCTGCATTTCCATATATACGCATATGTCCAAAACATTTCAGTATTCACAATCATTCCTTTCTCAGCAGACTTAAAACATTAAACATAAAATATTTGTATAGAGCTTATGTTTACTCAGGCCACACAATTTAGTAATAATATTCATACACTACCTTTAAAATAAGCCAACCAACATTTAATATTTATATACTAAAAATACCTTTCATTTCTTATATAATTATCCTGAAAATGTTTCCTAATTTCATCAGTTCATTTTTCGCATATATGTATCTATAAACAGCCCTAAACTCAGAAAAGCATAATTTAAATGGTTGACATTTTAAACCCATACCGAAACATATACATGCATATATAACACAATTCATTTTCCATTAAATTCATACAAATTTTGGTTAAATATATACTTTTCCCTATACCTAGTTTCTTGAACTACGCAAATAGGGACCCCGAAAAATACCTGCGGCGCTCACCCGGACCATGAATCAAAAATCCTAATTCTATTAAATTAATCCTAAATAAAATACTATTTTAATATTTCATAGGCCCTTAAATACCAAATAAACAGTTATACCCTCAAATATAACCAATTTGCCAATTTTTTTCAAATCCCACTCTCACTTTGGAGTGGGACCTAGAAAACCCCAATTGAAAAATTACCTATGCCAAAATGAGAGTAGGATTTAAAAATTTTGGCAAATTGGTTATATTTGAGAGTATAACTGTTTATTTGGTATTTAAGGGCCTAAAAAATATTAAAATAGTATTTTAGTTAGGATTAATTTAATAGAATTAAGATTTTTGACTTAGGGTCCGAAAGAGCGCCATAAGTATTTTTCGGGGTCCCTATTGGCGTAGTTCAAGAAACTAGGTAAGGGGAAAAATATATATTAAACCAATTTTTTTATGAATTTAATGGAAAATGAATTGTGTTATACATAAGTGTATATGTTTCGGTGTGGGTTTAAAATGTCAACCATTTAAATTATGTTTTTCTGAGTTTAGGATTGTTTATAGATACGTATATGCGAAAATGAACTGATAAAAGTGGAAAATATTTTCAGGATAATTATGTAAGAAATGAAAGGTATTTTCAGTATATAAATATTAAATGTTGGTTGGCTTATTTTACATGTAGTGTATGAATTTTATTGCTAAATTATGTGGCCTGAGTAAATATAAGTTCTATGCAAATATTTTATGTTTTATGTTTTAAGTCTGCTGAGAAAAGAATGATTGTGAATACTGAAATGTTTTGGAGATATGTGTATATATGGAAATGCAGGTGATGGATGATTTATTATGGATTATAGTTAGAATTAGTAAACTCCTGTATTATGTTATATGTAGATTATGTTTATTTTTTCCACTACGTATATTATGAATTATGGATTATCAATATTTTATTAGGTATAATGCACTGGACCCGGGTTTAAGGGTTCAGGGCGTTTCAGATGGTATCAGAGCAAAGGGGTAGTTACACCCGATCCTTGGGAAATCTCTCTTATGAATGATTGTCAAAGTAAGACTCTCTGCCTGGAGGATTTCTGAATTGAGGGACAGCAATAATCTCAGTGAGTGCTCTGATAGGTACCCGTTGTTGCCACGGGCGCAAGGCCTATAAGAAAAGTGACAATGCTCGAAAGGGGGGTCGCTACATTAGAACTCTCAAAGATATACTCCATTATGAATTTTTGGTCCTCTAAGTTGAAAGCATTTAAAGCCAAGATATAATCATAGAAACATAAAATACTTGGCTAAAGAACTTGAATAATCATAAAACAACATAAAATGAGTTAAGCGCATAACTCAGGGGGAGCATATATTTTTTCATGGTTATATAAATTAAAATGCTCTCATATTTTTATTTCATTCCTAAATGTCCATATGAGTACTGCACTGAATGCGTAACTATCCAAGGTTATTTATTGTTCATGGTATCTAGTTGGATAGTTTACATTTTATATGGACTGTTGATTATACTACTGGAATGCATACTTAGTCTAGAATGCCACCTGCATGGCGGATGCAGTTGATGTGAATTGCATGCTGGTAGTGGATTATAGGTTCTCGTGTGTCTTGAACTGAACTATAAATTGCTTATTTGAACCTATCAGGTACAGGTTTTATGGGAAAATGTCCAATGTACAGATGGCATGCTGCCAAAATTTCGATAGGATTTTTCCCAAAATAAAACCTTGTGCTAAAGATGATTATAATCAAATTAATGTTAAAACATTTTTGAAAGGATGAGTGAAACCTAATTGAATAATTAAACTTCATCTTAGCATAATCATCGGACAATTAGAGGAGCTCAGCTCCATCCCTATAGGAAGTGCATAAATGACCCATATGCATCACTTTCGTCTACTGAAATATTCAGGCTCTTTAGAAAACCCTAAACATTATATCATGTGCTTAACGCTTTACAATGTGATATGGAATGTTCTTGGTTCATGAACTACATTGCATTCCTTAATATCTATTTTTGATGCATTTATTGCCTATACGAACGACCATACTAATTAAGAACATAGTTGATAAATCATTAGTATGGTTGGTTCAAAGGTTTTAAAATGAATGACTTATACTACTAAGCATATTGAAAATGGTCTTTAACTGGTATAAGCAGCTTATTGCATCTAAGCTAGAATTCAAATTGATAGGGAGAGCATCTTAAATTAAATTCCTATCTTGTTATGCTCACTAATATTTTTGGCTTAGATCAGTTTGCTATTCACGGTGGTATGTGCTCAATTGTGATGACCTTATTGAATATCTTAATTGAAAAATATAATACTTAGCCACACATTCTTTGTGTTTGCCATATGATCTTGCATGTGATTGTTGAATTTTTAGGATCATTATGGTTGTTGTTTTCTGGTTATATTATGAATATGCTCAAAATGCTAAATCAAAAAAATTTGTGTTTGCTTGTTTTAAATTAAAGCTTCTTTTTTCAGCAAGCAACCCCTAACACCATTTTGCAAACATTATAAGGGGTATATATATTATTATTATATGCATATATATTTATTTACATGTACTTTTGGCAAGATCAAATTTTAAAAAAAAAACTCTTTATCACTTGCCTTATTATTATTATATACTATATGTTTTTAAATTGCATAACTGGTTCAGTAACTTCACATGAAAATGCATGCAAATTAGTTAGACTGCTTTTATGCTCAAACCTTCTATTTGGTATCATATGTTGTGTGATTTAAACTCAAATCTTCCATGGGTCTTATGATATGTTTCAATTGCAATGGTTTGTGTATATTTAGGGCCTAGCCTTGTTTTTATGTCATTTAAATCATTTAAATGACCAGTTTTATTGTTTGTGTGCTTAATTGCTATATTTTATACTTTGTCATTCATTATACATTGTATGATTATATTATCGTTTTGGATGCAGAAAGTAATAATTCTTGATCATACTGAACTGTTTGAGTTAAGTAGTTGTGGATAAATTGTTAATATTAAAACTTAATCACGTCATTTCTATATAGGTATCTTTGGGAAATGCTCTATTTTCAAACGACATGCTGTCGAATTTTTTAAAATTTTCCCAAACCATATCTTGTATATGAATGATAGTTTCCTATTATTTGCCTATATATACTTCAATGTTTATCTAGACCCTTTTTGCTATTGCCAAAAGGGGGAGAAGTAGGCAAATATTTGTCATCATAAAAAAGGGGAGATTGTTCACCTTATTGGTTATATCCCAATTTTGATAATGACAAATACTCTTTGTATTTCATGTCTATCAAGTTTGTGTGCAGGTTCATATTAGCTTTACCATTTGATGGCACATGAAATCTTGAAGATTGAAGACCCAAAATATTTATTTTGTATTGTAATTCATGTTATGTTTATCTCGGGTCTGTAATATTTTAATATGGTCTGTAATAACTGCATCTGCATGCATGATATGGATGAATGCTCAAAGACCGTAGATTGGCCTTAGGGATCACCCTTCAGTCGACCTTCATTTGATTGACGCCGAATTTTTTCAGTGTCCTCATAGACCCTAGAAAGACCTTAGGTCCTTACACAAATGCACAAAATAGTCCCCATAATCACTTATAATATCAGGCAAACAAATTGAAGTGTAAATGGACTTAATAAGAAAAAATGTGAGAGATTGGGTGACCGAACCCGTTGTGTTCAAAACACTTTAAGTGCCCGAATGGCTGAGAAATCAGTGAGTTGACTTGGTTTCGAGCGACCGAACTAAATATGAATGAATCGTCTACGAGCAATCGAACCTTTGAACTGACTTTTTCCACCAACTTAGCCAACCGAACGTTTACATTCAGATTGGGCCTCGGGCGACCGAACACATAAGTTTGGTTAATCGAATGTTGGACCAGGTGACCAAACCGCGGATATTTTGAGGAATCGCCTCATTCAGCTAACCGAGCCCATTTTGGGCACCCGAACCTCGAACAACACCTTTTTGCTCTGTGTCTGTTCGGGCACCCAAACCTTGGGTTGGGCACCTGAAAACTGTCGAGTTGTTTATTTTTACCAAGGTAGTTAGGGGTTAAAAATAGGTTAAAACTTTAAACTTGTTTTAAATCTTTTCTAGTAATACCCATTAAGTCCCCAACGGTCATAATTTGCTCATTGCCTATATATACTTGTTCATTTGCAAGGATTAAGCATGATTAGCAAAAGTGATTAAATTTTTTTCTCTCAAACCTGTATACTCCTTTTGCTACATTCTTTGTTTTTCAAGTATATACTTTCATTACACTCTTTCATATTTACTAGAAAACATATTTTTGAAGCAGAGTGTATTTGATTTATTTCCCTCTCTTGCAAATCAATTGCAAGATTGAAGGGAGTTTGTTTGTGCTCATTGTGTACATCTTTACAGATCAGTTTCTAGGCATACACTCTCACATACTCACACATTTTTGAAAATCTATTTTTGAGAGTTCTTGCTTATTGATCTTTCCTATAATATTTCATACACTACAAAAAAGTAGGGTATTAGTGAAGGATCAAATTTGTCACTAATACTTATGAATTCGTTACTAATACTATTAGTGACGAATTTGAATCCTTCACTAATAATTAAGAAATTAAAAAAAAATTAATACTAATTTTTTTTAATCATCAATTCCTGTAAAAATCTGTAATTACATTTTTGCATACATAACTTGAAACCATAATTACTAAAAAATTCATAAATTATTCAAAATTTTGTATTCAAATACAAATTCAATTAAAATAAAAAAATAACATCTCTTCGAATAAGAAAAAAAAATTCTAAAAATTCAAAATTAAAATACAAATAGATTATACAAATTCAAATTAAAATAAATAAATTCCATTTGTCCAAATAACAATAAAAATTAGAAAGAAATAATTAAAAGTTGCATTCGACGACTGTAGTGCATACATGACATCGTGCTAGTGTTATGATAGTCACGAACCCTAGAAATTAATAATCATAAAAAAAAAATTAGTATACAAATGGCACTCAGTATAATTAGGAAGAAAAATATAGAGTGCACCGTACAATAATTTTCAACCCTAAAAGAATAGGTGAAATAAATGTGAATAGTGTACGTATGAATATATACGGTTGCATGCATCAAACCACGCATGTAAACACTTTAACTCGTTCTCAAAACAAAGTATCCCTAGTGGTCGACAAATGAAAATGCTTATCATTTGTTAAAAGCAAATGATATGTCATGTATGTTAATAGATGCAAATTTAGGACTTAATGAATTGACTTTTCGTTTAACTTTCACTCATCCTTTCAAAAATATATTAACATTCATTTTATCATAATTATCTTTGTACGTGGTTTTTTTTTTTTTTTAATTTTAACGAAATTTCAGCAACATGCCGTTGTAAATTGGACATTTTCCTATTAAACTTGTACCTAAAACATGATTTTTTTCACAAAATAAAACATTTCAAGCATGCGAGAACCTAAATCCACTACTAGCATGCAATTCACAATGTACTGCATCAGCCATGCAGTTGGCGTTCAACACAAGCGTGTATTCCAAAAGTTAAATATACAATTCATATAACATAATATCATTCATGAAGAAAATATTACAACGGAAATGTTAAAACACAATTCAACTAAGGTTTTCTAGTTTTGTCTAGAAGGTTGCTTCTCAAGCATTCTTAATGCAACTTGGGTTGTGCATGAAGTTGTTAGTTAGATTGTGAGAAGGCTTGTGATAGATTGTGTTGGGGTTTCTTGGATTCAGTTATGGACATAAAAATCTTTGGTTATAGAATGAGCAAATGGATTATGGTTTGTCTTTCTTCTATTCACTGATAGTGGTGGAATCCTGGTTTCGAAGATTTTAAGATTTTCGTTGCTTTGTTGGAGATTTTTGAGCTTGTCTTTGGTTCTTATAATTTAATTTGCTAACTTGAGTTTGACAATAAAGTTTTCAATATATAGGAGGTTTCGAGTTGTGATTCTTTAATGGGTTTTAATGTTCATAAGTGGCTTTCACTTATTTATATGTCATTTAGTTCTTGACCTTTTATTGTATTCTATACATTGTTATTCTTAACCAAGTGTTTTAGATTTCGAATGATAAGCCTAAGATCACCTCTTTTCTTACGAATATTAACACATGAGAGGCGCGAGTTAGAATGACTAAGTTTTTACTGATCATGCATACGTTTCTTTGTACATGGTTTTATTCTGGAAAAACTTTACCGAAATTTCGGCAGTATGTCGTCTGTAAATTGGACATTTTCCAAAAAATTCCTACACTAAAATTTGAAATATTCAATGAAACGAATCATAATAATACGCATCATGCAGATACCAGGGATTTTGAACATGCGAGAACCTAAATCCACTACCAGGGTGCAATTCACAATGTATTACATCAGCCATGCAGCTGGCGTTCAATACAAGCATGTATTCCAGTAGTTCAATATACAATTCGTATAACATAATACCATCTATGAATAAAATATTGTGAGGAAAATGTTGAAACACAATTTAACTAAGGTTCTAGTTTTGTCCAGAAGGTTGCTTCTCAAGCATTCTTGATGCAGCTTGGCTTGTGCATGAAGTTGTTACTTAGACTATGAGAAGGCTTGTGACAGATTAAGTTGGGGTTTCTTGGATTTAGTTATGGACATAAAAAAGCTTTGGTTATAGAATGAGGAAATGGATTATGGTTTGTTTTTCTTCTATTCACTCATAGTGGTGGAATCCTGGTTTAGAAGGTTTTAAGATTGTCTTTGCTTTGTTGGAGATTTTTTATCTTGTCTTTGGTCCTTAGGAATTAATTTGCTAACTTGAGTTTAACTATAAAAGTCTTCACTTACTTATATGGCATTTAGTTCTTGACCTTTTACTGTATTCTATATATTGTTGTTCTTAGCCAAGTGTTTTAGTTTTGGAATGATAAGCCTAATATCGCCTCTTTTCTTACGAATATTAACACGCGAGAGGCGTGAGTTAGAATGACTTTAAGTTTTTATCGATCATGCTTACGTTTATTTGTACATGGTTTTATTCTAGAAAAATTTAGTGAAATTTCGGCAGCATGCCGTTTGTAAATTGGAAATTTTTCAAAAAATTATTTCACTAAAACTTGATAGATTCAAGTAAAAAAAAAAATCTCAATAATACGCATCATGCATATTCCAGTGAGTTTGAGCACGCGAGAACCTAAATCCACTACCAGCATGCAATTCACAACGTACTGCATCAGCCATGCAGTTGTTGTTCAACACAATTATGTATTCCAGTAGTTCAATATACAATTCATATAACAAAATTTCATCCATTAAGAAAATAATACGAGAAAAATGTTAAAACACAATTCGACTAAGGTTTTCTAGTTTTGTCCAGAAAGTTGCTTCTCAAGCATTCTTGATGCAGCTTCGGTTCTGCATGAAGTTGTTACTTAGATTGTCAGAAGGCTTGCGATAGATTGAGTTGGGGTTTCTTGGATTCAGTTATGGACATAAAAAGCTTTGGTTATAGAAAGAGGAAATGGATTATGGTTTGTTTTTCTTTTATTCAGTGATAGTGGTGGAATCCTAGTTTAGAAGGTTTTAAGATTGCCTTTGCTTTGTTGGAGATTTTTGAGCTTATCTTTGGTCCTTAGGATTTAATTTGCTAACTTGAGTTTGACTATAAGAGTTTTCAATATATAGGAGCTTTCGAGTTGTTATTCTTTAATGGGTTTTAATGTTCATAAGTGGCTCTCACTTACTTATATGGCATTTAGTTCTTGACATTTCACTGTATTCTATACTTTGTTGTTCTTAGCCAAGTGTTTTATATTTTGAATGATAAGCCTAAGATCACCTCTTCTCTTATGAATCTCAACACGTGAGAGGTGCGATTTAGAATGACTTTAAGCTTTTACCGATCATGCATACATTTCTTTGTACATGGCTTTATTCTAAAAAAACTTTACCGAAATTTTGGCAGCATGCTGTCTGTAAATTGGACATTTCCCAAAAAATTCCTTCACTAAAATTTGATAGATTCAAGCAAACAAATGATAATAATATGCATCATGCATATGCTAATGAGTTTGAGCATACGAGAACCTAAATCCACTACCATCATGCAATTCACAACGTACTGCATCAGCCATGCAAATGGCGTTCAATACAAGCATGTATTCTAGTAGTTCAATATACAATTCATATTACACAAAACCATCCATGAAGAAAATATTATAAGGAAAACATTAAAACACAATTCGACTAAGGTTTTCTAGTTTTGTCCAGAAGGTTGCTTCTCAAGCATTCTTGATGAAACTTGGGTTGTGCATGAAGTTGTTACTTAGATTGTGAGAAGGCTTGTGATAGATTGAGTTGGGGTTTCTTGGATTTAGTTATGGATAAACAACTGTCACCTTATATTCTAGTGATAGACGACTGCCACTCAAGGGACAGACGACTGCCACCTTTCTGCCTATGTTTTTATAGTTATATTAAATGGACAGACGACTACCAGGACTTCACAATCATCTGCCTCGCGGCATTTTTCTATCTTCTAACGGATATAATTTTTGAAATTCAAATATTTGGAAACTTAAATAAGTTTAATATAAGGAAACAAGTCTGAGTATTCTTGGGGAATAAGCAAGAAGGTTTTCTACATCTATAAATACCCCCAAGACACATAGATTTATACATCAAGATCATTAAGAAATCATATTCTGCTATCATACTCTCTCTCATTCTAAATTTCTGAAAGTGCTTTAAATTGCTCTCATCCTTACTCGAAATTAAAAGAAGTTTTTGCTGAAACTGTCACTGTGTTTGATCATTGAGTTGATGATTCTTTCATTGAAAGATACCTACGGTGATAAGTTTCTAAGAGCTTCATTCTAAAATTCATATTCTGAATTTATTGAAGTGCATAAGTGTTTCAAATTTGTACTAATCAACTCTTTGAGGAGCAAGTTCTTGTACGTCTTATTTTCTATCTTTGTAACAGGATTTGTTGACGATTTAAGTATTGAATTGTTGGACCAAACAAGGGGAGATTGTTTGGAGGAGGTGGGCTCTAGCCTTACCCAAGGAGTGCTTGTAATTGGTTTTGTTCCATCTGATAAAGGAACGGTAATAGTGAATCCTTTGGCGGTTTTGCCAAAGGCGAGGACATAGGCCGTGTTGAAGTTGAACCTCGTAAAAATCCCTGTGTTCTTCTTTCTCTACTCTACTCTTTATTTTTTAAGGATATAATCTGCGTGGTTGCTTTAAATTTCAATTTTGAATGTTTTGTTGTTAAATAGACCCGAAGGTAATTCGTTTTGGATAAATTAGCATTGATTGCGGAAACCGAAAGGGACTACGTTGGTTGATTATCCTTGACCTATTAATCTGAAAGTTTATTTAAAAACTGAACATTGGGAAGAAGGATAATTGCAATACAGGGCTTATATTGAGTGCAACAAATTTTCACATATATTGTTACATAAATTGAGTCATTGATCTTGCTGTGTTGATTGTGATTGTTTCTAAGATTTACAACTTAAAAGAACTAATCCTAAAGGGACTATTTTTAAAAAAAAAATCCAATTCACCCCACCTCTTGGGAAGCTATTCCTAATATCAATTGGTACCAGAGCCTAGTTATAGTAATTCCTAACAAGAAACTATAAAAAGATCAAATGGTAAATATAGGAGTAGCACCCTTTGGTGAAGGCCAATCCTCAACTCGTCCAACAATTTTTTGTGGACATAATTATACGTTTTGGAAAAAAAGAATGCAAATCTATCTCCAACACATGGGTTGGAAAGCATGGGAAGTAGTTATGGATGGAGACCTTATTCCCACTAAAATAGTTGATAGAAAACATATTCCAAAAGAAAAAAGGGATATGATCGATTCAGACTATAAAATGTTTCAAATCAATTCAAGCGCTATAAATGCTTTATACTGTGCCTCAGATGCTAACGAATTTAATAGGGTCATGGCATGCAAGACGGCTAATGAAATATGGGATAAATTAGAAGTGACATATGAAGGAACTATTGTTGTTAGAGACAATAGGATAGTCATGTTAACAAGAGAATATGAAGCATTCAAGATGAATTCTGATGAAACAATATCAAGTATGTACACCAAATTTACCCACATAATAAATTCCTTAAGTGCCTTAGGGAAAACTTATACTACCTACGAAATGATCAAAAAAATCCTAAGAGGCCTTCCCTCAATATGGGAAGCAAAGGCTACGGCTATCACTGAAGGTAGAAACCTTAAGATTGCCTCTTTAGATGAACTCATAGGTTCACTTCTTACCTATGAAAAGGCCTTAAAAGAAAGGAATCTTGAACCAAAGCATAAAAGATCTATTGCACTAAAAGTGTCTAGCCACAGCTTTAGTGAAGAGGAAAGTGAGACAAGTTACTTAGATCAAGATGAAATAGCATTCATCACAAAGAGACTAGGTAAGTTCTATAGAAGAAATAAGAGATTTCCTAGGAAGTTCAATAAAAAGAAACCTGAAAAAGGAGAGACAAGTAGGAAGGAAAATAAAAGTAAGAATGAACCTCCAATATGTTATCATTGTAAGAAACCAAGGCATATCAAACCAGATTGTCCGTTGCTCAAGAAAGACAATAAGAAAAAGAAGGAAGCTATGAAAACTATGTGAGATGATTCAAGCTCCAGCGAGACAGAAAATGAATCAAGCGGACAAGAGATGGCAAACATATGTTTCATGGCGAATGGAGAAGAGGTAAACACCTACTATTCCTCTACAGAATCTTACAATGAGTCATGTGACAACATGCCTTCCTATAAGGAATTGCAAGCTGAGTTGTTTTCTTTGCATAAAAGATTTATAAAAATTTCTAAGCGAAATATAACTTTGAAAGATCAAAATAAAGAACTATTAAAGCAACTTGATCATTCAAAATCATTGAAAAAGAAAAAGACACTTATACTGAGAAGTTAGAAGAGGAAGCAAATAAAGTAACTCAAGAATTAAGCAAAACTCATAAAGATAGTTTGAATAAAAAAGATTTAGAAGTAAATGAACTTAAGATATTAGTAGAAGATAAAGAGAAAATTATATATAACTTTACCAAAGGTAAAGATAATTTTGAAAAGATGATTGGACAGCAAAGGCTACATGGAAATAAAGAAGGGATAGGTTATAATGGTAAGACAAATAAAAAGAATAAGAAATTATACATGGGATATTTTGTCAAGGAGGCCAAGCACTATGCTAGAACTTCCTCAAACAACAAACATGAACACACCACTTGTTATATGTGCAAGACTAAAGGTCAAATAATGTTCGACTGCCCACTAAAGAGAAAGTATGTTAAAGTGCAAGGGGAGTGGAAAGTCAATAATGGAACTAACAACAAAACAAAGAAAATTAAAAGAGTTTGGATTCCAAATACTAACACAAAAAATCCTCCATTGTAGGTATGCTTTAGGACAACACCATCAACGGATAAATGGTACTTGGACAGTGGATGTTCAAGGCACATGACCGGAAATAAGACCAAGTTTACCTCTCTAAGACAAAAGGATGGAGGATATGTTACTTTCGGCGACAATGCCAAGGGCAAAATTATTGGCATTGGAAAAATAGGTAAAGAACCTTCTCTCACTATTAACAATGTGCTCTTAGTAGAAGGATTGAAACACAACCTTTTAAGCATTAGCTAATTAAGTGACAAAGGGTTTAAAACAACCTTTAAGAAAGAAAAATATGTTATTCAAAATCCTAAGAACAATGAAACCTTATTTATAGCTCATGGGATAAACAATAAATTTTAAGAACTTAGTAAATCATAATGTAGCTTGTTTGGTAGCAATGAATGAAATAAGTTGGCTATGGCATAGGAAACTAGGACATGCTAGCATGGACCTATTATCCAAAGTATCAAAGAAAAATCTTGTCAAAGGATTACCTAATACAAAATTCATAAAAGACAAGATATGTGATGCATGCCAAAAGGAAAAGTAAGTTAAAACAAGTTTCAAAAAGAAAAAATACATATCTACAAAAAAACCCCTAGAATTGCTGCACCTAGACTTATTTGGTCCAACTAGAACCTTAAGCCTAGGAGGTAAACAATATGCTTTTGTAATAGTGGATGATTATTCAAGATTCACTTGGGTATTATTCCTAACAAACAAAGATGAAGCCTGTGACATGCTTATTACATTATGTAAGAAATTACAAAATGAAAAGGGCTATAATATAACAAACTTTAGGAGTGATCAAGGTAGGGAATTTTAAAACAAAAATGTTGAAAAATTCTGTAATGAATATGGAATAAACCATAATTTTTTCGCACCTAGGACTCCACAACAAAATGGAGTTGTACAAAGAAAAAATAGAACTCTACAGGAAATGACAAGAACAATGCTGAATGAAAATAATCTACCTAAATACTTTTGGGCAGAAGCTGTAAATATAGCATGCTACATTGTAAATAGGGTATCGATAAGATCAAAAATAGACAAAACACCATATGAACTTTGGAAAGGTAGAAAACCTAATATTTTCTACTTTCATGTATTCGAATGCAAATATTTTATCCTTAACACTAAAGATGGTTCAGGAAAGTTTGATGCAAAATCTAATGAAGGTATCTTTCTAAGGTACTCTATAAATAGTAAAGCTTATAGGGTTTATAATAAAAGAACATTTACTATTATGGAATCAATACACATAACATTTGATGAATCAAACAATCATGACAATAAAAATGAGAATGATGAAAAAGAAGATACTCCACAAAAAGAAGAAGATCTTCAAATAAAAGAAGAAAACAATAATGATGCTCCAAATGAAAACCTTATAGAAAATCTGAAGCTTCCTAAAGAATGCAAATATGATAAAAATCACCCAAAAGAACAAATTCTTTGTGAAACATCAAAAGGAATAACCACTAGAACCTCATTAAAAAATATTTGCAACCATTATACCTTTTTATCTCAAGATGAACCCAAAAATATTGAAGAAGCCTTAAATGATGATTCTTGGATCATAGCTATGCAGTAGGAACTAAATCAATTTGAAAGAAGTCAAGTATGGAAACTTATACTTAAATCCAAAGATAAATCAATCATAGGAACTAAATGGGTGTTTAGAAATAAAAAGGATGAAACTGGGGTAGTTGTAAGAAATAAAGTTAGGCTTGTAGCACAAGGTTACAATCAAGAAGAAGGCATCGATTATAAAGAAACCTTTGCTCTTGTAGCAAGAATGGAAGCAATAAGGATGCTTCTTGCCTATGCAACCTATAAAGACTTCAAATTATACCAAATGGATGTAAAAAGTGCATTTCTAAATGGTTATATTAATGAAGAAGTCTATGTTAAACAACCTCTAGGTTTTGAAGACTCTAAAAATCCAAATCATGTATTTAAGCTAAGTAAGGCACTATATGGATTGAAACAAGCTTCTAGAGCTTGGTATGATAGGCTAAGCAAATTTCTACTCCAAAATAATTTCTCAAGAGGAAAGATAGACAACACTATATTTATAAAAACCAAAGATAATAATATGCTTATAGTACAAATTTATGTTGATGATATTATATTTGGAGCTACTCAGGAAGACTTGTGTAATGAATTTTCTATAATTATGCAAAGAGAGTTTGAAATGAGCATGATGGGAGAATTAAATTACTTTCTAGGTTTGCAAATCAAACAAGTTAGAAATGGAACTTTCATAAATCAAACTAAGTATATTAAAGACATGTTAAAGAAGTTTGATATGGAAGAAAGTAAACCCATAGGAACTCCCATGAGCACTACAACTAGTCTAGACAAGGATGAAAAATGGAAACAAGTTGATACCAAGCATTATCGAGGTATGATAGGAAGCTTACTTTACTTAATAGAAATTAAACCAGATATAATGTTTAGTGTGTGTATGTGTGCTAGGTTCCAATCGGCTCCTAAGGAATCACATCAAACAGCAACAAAACAGATCCTTAGATATTTGCTAGGCACACTAGATTTAGAGTTATGGTATCCAAAAGGAACTGATTTCGAAATGATGAGTTATTCATATGCAGATTATGCAAGATGCAAAATAGATAGAAAAAGCACTAGTGGACTTGCCACTTTTTAGGAAACTCATTAGTTTCATGGTTTTCAAAGAAACAAAATTTCGTAGCATTATCTACAGGTGAAGCAGAATACATAGTAGCTGGGAGCTGCTGTGCTCAAATTTTATACATGAAACAACAATTAAGGGACTTCAAAATTCAATACCAAAAAATCCCTATAAAATGCAATAATACAAGCGCAATAAATATTTCAAAGAATCCAGTATCACATTCAAGAACTAAACATATTGATATACGTCATCACTTTTTAAGAGATAATGTAGACAAGAAAGAAATAGTTCTTGAATTTGTCAACACTCATGCTCAATTAGCTGATATATTTACCAAACCATTAGCTTAGGATCAATTTGTATTTATTCGATGAGAATTAGGCATGTTACATATAAGAGAAGTTCACTAAAAAGGAAGAAGTTCAGTTGGTCAAGGCAGACGACTACCAGTAAGCTAGTAGACGACTGGCAGGCTACTGTCTGTGTAAAAGACAATAGACAAACGACTGCCAATAAGCTAGCAAACAAATGGCAAGCTACTGTCTGTGTAAAAGACAATAAACAGATGACTGCCAGTGAGCTAGAAAATGACTGGCAGGCTACTGTCTGTGGATAGACGACTGTCCAATTAGTGACAGACGACTGTCTCGCAGCAAGTGGTGTTCCTTTCACTTAAAAACATGATTTTCAAACCGTACAGATGTCTGTCCATCTGTCTTCCTTTCTTTAAAACATCTTCTCTTCTCTTTCTTCACAGTTCTTTCACTCCCAAGCGATACACAACGATCATCCATCACACATCTCCTCCATACATATCTAGGCTTTTTGCATTTCAATTGGTTCATCAAAATGGTTCTTACCAAAACTGTGGGAAAGAAGGAAAAAGCCGCCTCATCTTCTTCAAAGCCTACAAGCAACAATGACATAGAAAAATGGTTGGCCTCTTCACATGCAAAATCATTGTATCAGAATCACATATCTGCAATTGAACCAATGTTCTATAAGATTTTAGACGTCACTTTCTTTGAAGAAAATATTCCTGAAATTATTGAAATGTTCAAAGCTATAGGATGGAACAAGTTCATTCTTCATCAATTGTCCAGATCAGATTAAGATTTTTTATTCCAACTTGGTTAAGAAGGAAGATGGAATTACCACTAAGATTTATGGTCAAAGGATTACACTTACCCCAGACTCATTACGGAAAATTATTTATATCAAGCATGGAAATTTTGAGTGTACTCCAGTTGAGAAGCAATGGACCATGGAACAAGGATTTTCACCACAAAAATTTCTGCCTCTTATGATGAATGATGCACCTGTGTATTTTGGACATCCTCCACCATATAAGCAGCTTAAATTTCAGGCACAAACTTGCATAAGATCATTGCATACAATATAATTCCAAGGTCTGGATCCTTTGATCATGTATCATTTTTTGATTGTTTTATTATGTGGTGCTTACTAAAAGGGAAGAAATTAGACTTATCCAGTATTATACTGAAGTGGATGGTGATGAAGCTTGAATCTCCTAGAATTGGGCTTCCATATGGCGGTATTCTTTCCTTAATCCTTGCCCATTTTCAAGTCCTCTCTCTAGCTTCAAAAATAGTAAAAAGAACCCATTACCATGTTTTCTCATCTACTACATTGAAACAAATGGGGGCAATAGACCGGCAAGAGCTACACATGAACAAAGAAGTCCAGCTCCTGAAGAAGCTGATATGCCACCTTGGTTTGTTCCATTTTATCATAATTATACTAGCTTTAGTTCCGAAATGTGAGAAAACTTTGCTTCTCTTCATGATAAACTCTCAACCATTGATGACAAGTATACCTCATTAGACAATCATATTGCTAAGATAGAGCATCATGCCATTAAACATGACACCAATTCAGATAATGAGGATAGTAAAAATTCTGATGAGGAAGAAGCTAAAGATGAAGAAGGTGAAGGAGAAGAAGAAGAAAATGTAGGAGATGATGAAGATGCCACTAAAGAAGAAGAAGAACAAGCAGGCTCACAGCAATCCAAAGGAAAAGGAATTGCTAAAGACAGTGACACTAACTCTAATATATATACTTTTTATGGTGTTTTTGCTATTCTGTATGCTACACGTGCTTAAATTCTGAATGTATTTTTTTTTTGCTATAAAAAGAGGGAGTATGTGTGAGCAAAGACTATGAGTCTTTATATGTATTTGTTTCTAGCTCAGAAACCCTGAACTTTTGAAATGTTTTGTTATTAGTTTGATGTATTATAAGTTCTAATGTTAATGATAACTCTGAAAACTTTGCAACTTCTGACCTCATGAATTACAAGAAATTATTGAGTATGCTGATTGATAGGGGGAGTTTTATGAGTTATCACTTAAAAACAATCCTTAATCAATTGATGTTAATACATTAACATTGGTATCACATATACTCAAATTGATATTTTCCCTTGATCATTATATACTCATATTATATTTTTTGATTGATGTCAAAGGGGGAGAAGTGTTTAGAAAAAATTGAGCTTGAACTTGAAATGAGCATTAATGATGTATGTTTTTAAAATAAAGAAATGAGCATGATTGATGAAATTAATATTGATTCTATTAAGATGAAACTTATTGAAAGCGGGAGTCATTTTAAGGCTCACTCAAAATTTTTGCTTCTTATTTGTCATCATCAAAAAGGGGGAGATTGTTGGCCTTACAAACCTTAATACCCTATTTTGATGCTAACAAACAAGTAGGACTTAACATGCTTCAGTTGAGTGCTGTATTTCTCAGGAATCAATGTTGAAAGTACTCATGTAGCATGGATCAAAGTATGATATTATGGATCAAAGTCTGAAGACCATAAAAGCATGATGATTAAAGAAGAGCATGATGATTAAAGAAGATCAACATGAGAGCTCAAAGTCTGAGTCAATGATGAAATATCAAAAGGATTTAAAGAGATGTAAGATCAGAGAATTCTGAAATATCAGAGACTAGCAACAAAGAAAGTTCAGAGCAAAGAAGAATTTTTAAGTATTTAGGACAAGTCTTTGTAAGTACTTTAAGTTTATTCAAGTATGAAGTTTTCATTTTGAAGCTCATTAGGCAAAGAGACGTAGAGACCTTAAGATAAAAACTTGGAACATGTTTTTAAAGTTTAAACAAATCTATATTCCAAGCAACAATGAGAGAGAAATCAAAAATTGACTAGAAAATAAAAATAGTAAGTGGACAGACGACTGTCTGTTAATAAACAGACGACTGGCTAAATTAACAAGGCTTAAAACTGAAACACAGAAGCCTGACAGACGACTATCAAGGCTCTGACAGACAACTGCCAGTGAAAAGTGAGAAGACTGTGAAGGTTTCATCTAACGACTGTCCACCTTCTATGTTATTGAAAGGCTTAAAATTACACATGGATAGACGACTGTCACCATATGGACAGAGGACTGTCACCTCATATTCTAGTGACAGACGACTACCACTCAAGGGACAAATGACTGCCACCTTTCTGCCTATGTTTTTATAGTTATATTAAATGGACAGATGACTGCCCCGACTTCACAGTCGTCTACCTCACACCATTTTTCTGTTTTCCAATAGATATAATTTTTTAAATTCAAATATTTGGAAACTTAAATAAGTTTAATATAAAGAAACAAGTCTGAGTATTCTTAGGGAATAAGCAAGAAGGTTTTCTACATCTATAAATACCCCTAAGACACATTGATTTCTACATCAAGGTCATTACGAAATCATATTATGCTGTCATACTCTCTCTCATTCTGAATTTCTGAAAGTGCTTCAAATTGCTCTCATCCTTGCTCGAAACTCTCACTGTGTTTGATCATTAAGTTACTGATTCTTTCATTGAAAGACACCTAGGGTGATAAGTTTCTAAGAGCTTCATTTTGAAATTCATATTCTGAATTTACTGAAGTGCATAAGTGTTTCAAATTTCTACTGATCAGCTCTTCGAGGAGCAGGTTCTTGTACGTCTTGATTTCTATCTTTATAACAGGATTTGTTGACGATTTGAGTATTGAATCGTTGGACCAAACAAGGGGAGATTGTTAGGAGAAGGCGGGCTCTAGCCTTACCCAAGGAGTGCTTGTAATTGGTTTTGTTCCGGCTGATAAAGGAATGGTAATAGTGAATCTTTTGGCTGTTTTTCCAAGGGCGAGGACGTAGGTTGTCTTGAAGCCGAACCTCGTAAAAATTCCTATGTTCTTATTTCTCTATTTTACTCTTTAGTTTTTAAGAATATAATCTACGTGGTTGCTTTAAATTTCAATTCTAAATGTTTGGTTGTTAAATAGACCGAAAGGTAATTCGTTTTGGATAAATCAGCATTGATTGCGAAAACCAAAAGGGACTACGTTGGTTGATTATCCTTAACCTATTAATCTGAAAGTTTATTTAAAAACTAAACATTGGGAAGAAGAATAATTGAGATACATGGATTATACTGAATGCAACAAATTTTCACATATATTGTTACATAAATTGAGTTTTTGATCTTGCTGTGTTGATTGTGATTGTTTCTAAGATTTACAACTTAAAAGAACTAATCCTAAAGGGACTATTTAAAAAAAAAAAAATCCAATTCACCCCCCCCCCCCCACTTGGGAAGCTATTTCTAATTTCATGTCCACTCTGAAAGAAGCCCCGCAGCCTATGTTTAAAAACCAATGCTATAATCCCAATTTTTAAAATAGCCCATAGCCCAATCCTCAAAACAGCCCCCTGAAGCCCACTTTTTAAAATAGCCCTGCAACCCAATTTTTAAATAGCCCACAAGGGAGCCCCAATTCCGACATTTTTAAAAAAGCCCCAGAGCCCATATTTTTAAAATAAATTAAAAGCCCTAAAGCCCAAATCCCTCAGTTTTAGAAATAGCCCAACGCCCAGTTTTAAAATAAGCCATGGGCTAGGTCTTAAAAGAAGCTCATAGGGCCCTCATTTAAAAAAACTAACAAGGGGCCTAAGAAAATCCTAAGCTCACCAAGCCACATTCCAAGGCCCATCCTAATCAGGCCCAACAGTGGGCCTCAACAAACCTAAACAGAGCTTGAGCCCACCAAGCCTTATTCCAAGGCCCATCCTAGTCAAGCCCAACGATGGGCTTGAACAAATCTAAACATACTTTGAGCCCACTATGTCTCATTCCAAGGCCTATCACAGTCAAACCCAATAGTGTGCCTAAACAAAGTCAACCAAGATGCCTTGAAACTAGGTGAGTAACTTACCCTGAGTCAACCCCGAGTCACCTTCACCCTAACTCAATGAGTCAACCCACCGAGTCACTTGAACCCCACTCACTGGTTTAGGGAAAGTTGACTCGCTGAGAACCAGGTCCAACTTAGAATCCATAGCCCAAAACACAGAAACTAAACCCACAACACTGAAACCGAAACCAGAACACACAATCCAAAATCCACCAATCTAAACACAAAATAAAAAGCAAAAGGGCAAGGATACTCATCTGGAGTTCCTAACGAATCTATAAGGCCCTTTTCACCCTTCGTAAGGTCCAAAACTATAGATAAGATTAGAAATTATAGGTTATATCATTAAAGTAGAAAAAGATAAGGATATGTGAAAAGAAACGAAGAAAAACATATCTGAGGGGGATCAGATCAAAGGTTAGCAATGCAAATCTAGAAAGATTCGCAGATTTGAAAACCCTAAGAGAAAAGGGTAATAGAAAGCCATCATAAATCATAGAGCATGATAGATTATGAGGCATTAAAGTAGAGTAGAAAGGGATGAGAGAGCAGAGAGGTGAGGGGGATTCATATGAGAGATCGGGAGAAGAGAGAGAAAGAGAGAGTTTGCAGAATAAAAGAGGAAAGAGAGAATACAGATCAGAGGTCAGGAATGAAATATTCTATATTTGAGAGGGAGAAAAGGTTGCAGAGCATAAAGGAAGAATAAAAGAGAGAGAGAGAGAGAGAGAGAGAGAGAGAGAGAGAGAGAGAGAGAGAGAGATGAAAAATGAGAGAAAATAAAAAATTTTGAGTTTTTATATTCGAGGATAATGGGTCATGCGTCACCTCTGCGCCCTTTCATATGCGGCCACAACCCACTTATGTTCTTCTTGTCCTGCGCCACCTGGTGGAAGACAAGATTCTTCTTAGGGACATTAGCAAACCATCTACCTTATCCACACCACCTCCTACTCCACCGAGTGTCGATGCTCCACCGTTACTCATTCCCACTCCATCTGATCTACCAATGGCACTTGCATCGGTACCACAAGCCCTAGAGGCGCATGTGCCTCCTCTTACTCTAGCTTCACATGATTCGCCAGCTGTATTTGGCAATGTTTCTGAGGAGGAGGAGGAGGCTACTTTGAGCCCACACTCTAGTGCGGCTTATGAGTCTGAGGAGGGCACTCCATCCGATGCTTCCGGTGATCTAGAGGGTAGCAATTTTGACTATGACGCCAGTAGGTCGACTGAGGAGGATTAGGATAGGATACATAGGATCCTTTGTTACGCTCTGCATATGTACCGTGCACATCCACACTATTACTTTTTATTTCTTGTCTTTTCTTCTTTTATTTGTATTTTATTTTATTTTGTATCACCATACTTCTAACTGGTTGTACCTATGCTTTTTCTATTTCTATCTACATTGTGCTACCTCTGAACTTAATGAATATACATGGCTCTTTTGGTTTCACTTTTCTTTTGTGCTTTACTGTACTATTGCAACTTCTCTTCCTATGTATGCATTTTTTATGGTTGTTACTTATGCAGATACACTAGTTCATCTTTTAGCACCATATAGTGTTTCCTTCCCATGCTTTCTAGGTTCTTTCCCTCCATACTTCAATAAGGACACTAAAGTTTTAAGTTAGGGGTAAGGAGTTAGGAAAACACTACATGACACATGTTGAGTAAAAATTGACCCAATTTTAAAATTTTCAGTGCATATCACTTGTTTTTTGCCATTATAACACTTTTAATGCCCTTTACATGCTCCTAAATAGCATTTATGTTACATGCTTAGGTTGTATCATTTAGTTGACCTTATTACGCTAATGAACAATGTAGTGAGTTTCTTATGCGTAGTTTCACATGATATAGCCAATGTACTTGTTTTCCCACTCTATGAAGGTTGATTAGTGGTTCATTTGCTTTAATATTGTTGTTTAAGTTCTTGTATTCATATGGTATCTCACAAGGCTAGGGCACACTCTCACATGATTTGTAGCACTTAGGGCTCCTTGAAAGCACTGAGAGAACAACCGTGGCAACTATGACACCTTGTGAGGTTATGTTGAGCCTTTTGTTTTTTGTGAGAGTCATTTATATGAACTCTGAGATCACAGAACTCAACTTTCCTTCTTTAGATATTTTTTGCATGCTAGTCTCTGTATTTGCATTTGCTAGCCTAGAGGTGATGTCTAGTGGGGAGATATAAACCTAGGTCTTGTAGCCTACTCAATACATGAAAATTGAGCCACCCCTAAAGATGGAAAAAATTCATGAACTCCTTTTCGAGCTTAGTTTCCTATCGGTAGCATAAAGACACAAAAGTTGTGATGATTGTCTTAGCTGACCATAGAAGAAAATGTAGAAAGAAAAGAATAAGTAGAAGAAAAATAAATGAAAAAAAATACATTAAATACCTGTTCCAAATACAAAAGGGTCAAGTTAGGGACACAACATATATATTCTTGCACATATGAAGCTTCTTCAGTTTTCTTATGCATATGATGTATTCACGCCTGGTTTATGAATAAGTCAATCTAGGGTGGTCTTAGTTCGATGTGGCGAGTAGGTGAGAAGGCGCTAGGGTGAAGGACCCAACACCTCATTAATAGGATAAATCCCATTCTCATGAGACTAGTGCACTATATTTTTAGCGTTAGGTCTTCAAAATATGTGAGATGTTTAATCATGCATGTCTTCCTCACATATAAGAGTAAGCCCATCTTTTTAGTGTTTTTAAGAGTATACCGGTTAGGCTGAGTCAAGATGACCGTTCTGTAGGTGTCCAAGGATGACCTGAGTGTGATGAATCATTCACTTTACACATGCCTTATGACTTTGCCTATCTATACTTGAATTTATATGATGATATTAACTCTAAATTGCAATTTCTAGATTGATTCTCTATAATTTATGCTTTTCTTTATGGCTATGCATTGTTGAGACTTGTATAAGTGATTTGCTACAAAGTTGTTTACATAGTAAGAGTTATGTATAGAGAAGCCTGCTTACAATTAGGTTATATATCTGTATGTGAAATGGCATAATTGTGTTACATGTTGCTCTTATTTGATGTCACTGAGATTGGTGTTTGTGGGTACCACCCTAGAAACCCTCACGAGACTATAACTCGTCCACTAGGGTCATCTAAGGGTTTAAAGCCTTGTTGTATACAATAAATGCAACCGTGTTTCCCACGAAAGAGGAGGTAGATAGGATTTTATAGTTTTCTTAGTTTTTCTTTGCTCGAGGACTAGCAAAGTGTAAGTTGGGGGTTGTGATGTGACAGGAATGGAATATTCCCAAGAAGTGGGTGAATTGGGTATTTTAAAATTCCTAGGTCAGGTATGGTCTATTTTAAAAATCACAACCAGTATTACACAACCTAGGGTCTTTCTAAGCAATCATAAATCACAATAGATATTTAATGCGTATATAAAAAAATAATATTCAACAATATATAACAAGCATACACGTGCGGAGAATGTAAAGAGATAAAGGAAAAGAATGCAAAGACACAATATTTTTATCGAGGTTCAGTCAATGTTGCCTACGTTTTTGCCTCAAGCCAACCCGCGTGAGGATTCCACTACCTTGCTCACTTAACTAGGCAGAGCGACGCCATTTACAATACTTCTTACAGGGTGGACTCCCCCTAGCTCACTTAACCAGGCGGAACCAAACCAGTTTTCCTTCCAAGGCAAAGTCTGCCAAACTCACTTAATCGAGCGGAACCAAACCAATTACAAAGATATAATAATTTTCGTACAAAAAAAAATGCTTCTGAAATAAGAAAATATGTACAAATTGAAGTTCTATATGCACTCTCACATGATATGAAATAAGCTCAGTAGAGTATGGTAATTTTCTCACTAAAACTTTTGCAATCGTTGAATAAAATGTATATAATAAATACATCAAAGATTCAACCCCAATAAATATTTTTTCAAATATATTTTTGAATAAAAAATGTAGAACAACCTAGGGTTTTGCTTTCAAGGAGATTTTTTCAAAATAAGATTTATCTATGGAAGCGCAAATGCAAAATGCAAAAAGACTTTTCAAGCACAATATATATGAATGTAAATATGTGCTTAAGTCTTTCAAGAATAATCCAAAAAGAGTTTTTCCTAAGAAGAGTTTCAAATAAACAAGTAGGAGAAAATAATGATCTTTGATAAAAATTGATGCCCTGATGAATGCTTCTTCAACAACCCTTAAGTGCAATAGATGTGCAGATGAAGGAAGTGAATAATAATGAAAGCCCTCTTTCAAAATGAGATTTCAAATGAATAAGATAAAGAGAGTATTTTCTTGGAATAATAAATGAAATAAAGCTCAAATATTTTTAGACAGAATTTAAGATAATCAAAGATGTTTGAATGAGCTTTATAGTGGGCTATATATAAATTCCCAAAAATTTGACTGTTATGGGAAACAGTGGCTATTAATTAATTAGTTTAAACAAAAATTATTGACCATTTTTGGTTATAAACTCGCCCAACCCTAGAGGTCCAATCGACTGGGGAAACCACCGGTCAGCTTGCCTTAGGCAAAAATTCAAATTTCAGAGAGGTCTAATCAACTAGGGAGACCGCTAGTCGACTAGCCTTTCGCGAATTTTCAATCCACGATAAACAGTCAGCTGGAGCTAAAGGTTTGGTCGTCTAAGCCTTGAAGGCTGGTTGACTGGGGTTCGGACGTTTAAAAGTTTACTAGTCAGCTGGGGCTTACAGAACTTGGCCTTAAGCTCTGGCCGATCGACTGGGCCATTTATACTTAACCATGGCCGATCGATTGGGTACCTTGAGAATTTAAGTTGTAGCCTCGTTTTTACTTCAAAACCACTTTTAAAAACCTTTGTAAGATTTTATCATTTTAGAAAAAGGTTTTTCATGAAAGGTTAGGCACCCTAAGGTATGTCTATGGCCATTTGAGCTTTTGTATCATATTATGCAAGACATGTATAATTACAAACTAAATCTAAATGCATTACAAATAAAAAAAATATATGTCTTCTTCTTCTTTGCTCTTCTGTCTTCCATGGAATACGCCAAACAATACAGTCTTTAAGTCTCTCTTGGCTTCTATTTTTCCTTTCACTTATGTGTGTGGTGAATTATAAACATGTTCACATATTAAACACACACATAAAATACAAGTAGTTTGTCATTATCAAAATGGGATCGGACTCAAAAAGTCAACATGATGTGTCCCTAAAATGCACTATTTTAGGCCCCTCATTTACTTTTGTTTTGTTCTAATTTATCTTATAAATACCCTTTCTTATCATAGTTCGGAGTTATGCAAGGCTTGTTAATGTTTCATGAAAAAGGGAATATGAGATGCCAAGGCAGTAATTTGGAAACTCAAATCTCAAACCAAATGCTCAACCAAGCCCCTACACCCTCAATTTGTCAAAGGGATAAAGACTCTACTCGGCCATGTGATGCGACCAACTAACACAAGGGCGACTAGGCACAAGCTACAGACTCCAAGGTTCAGACTGAAAAAGAAATATTGTAAGGGTTGACCAAGTGCTTGAAAAAATGACCTTGAAGGGCTACCACGTCGAGATCCTAAGACTAATGAAGCTAGAATTACCAAGAGTCTCGACTAGTTGCTCGACTAGGAGACCTTGACGGGTGACTAGGTCAAGATCCTAAAGATTTTTTGAAGCAGAGATCTAGCAAATCTCGACCATCAACACAATGAGAAAGAATCATTGGCACAACTAGGTCGAGAAAACCTGAATTTGAATCCCTGATTTCTCGCAATCCTCGATCACAACACAACCAGAGAAGAATAGGGGTGTGACCTGGTCGCCAAACTCAAACTTCTTCATGAGATTTTCTGCAAAACTTTCCTATTTTGAATTTTAAACCTTGTAAACCCTTTTGGGTATAAAAGATAGCTTTGTCTGTGTCTATAGTTAATGACAGACCTAAAGAGACTTTAGGTATCAAGCGGAATAGATTTGCTACTTTTCATTTCAATTCCTGTACTGGTTCGTGCATGGAATCGCTGAAGGCCTGTGACAACCTTCGTGTTCCTTGTGTTGCCACTTAGAACATATGACTCTTGGTTGTATTCTTGATTGTTAGTGATAGACTTTTGAGTTGCAATTGAAACCGGTTTTTACATGCTTTCTTTACTGCTTTCATTTAAATACTTTCACTTTCAATACCTACAGTTTACTTCCCATGCAATTTTACATCTTTGATTGTGTTGAGACCCTAGGGTAAAGGATAGCCTAGCTAGGGATTTAGCCACTTATACAGATTACGCTACAGTCCATGTACGGGGTGTTCTTATGATCGCTGGATAAAGTATACACTACTAAAAAATCAGGGTATTAGTGAAGGATCAAATTTGTCACTAATACTTATAAGTAGTCACTAATAGTATTAGTGACAAATTTATGAGTATTAGTGACGGTTTTAAAATAGTTGTTATATCTACCGTTACTACTAACTTTTAGTGACGAATTCAAAATTTCGTCACTAATAATGGAGTATTAGTGACGTATTATAATTGTCGCTAAAACCCTAATACCATCACTATAAATTCTAGATCGACTCAGCTCAAATTCATCACTAATAGTAGGGTATTACTGATGAATGTGTAATTCGTCACTAATAGTCTAGTACTAGTGAAGGATTCAAATTCGTCACTAATAGTGGGGTATTAGTGAAGGATTCAAATCTTTCACTAATAATGTACTATTAGTAATGAATTTGAAATTCGTTACTAATACCCTACTATTAGTGACGAATTTGAATCTTTCACTAATACCCTCCTATTAGTAACGAATTTGAATCTTTCACTAATACTAGACTATTAGTGATGAATTTGAATCCTTCACTAATAATTAGAAAAATTAAAAAGTCTTTAATACTAATTTTTTTAATCATCAATTCCTATATAAAAATCTGTAATTACATTTTCGCATACATAACCTGAAACCATAATTACTACAAAATTCGTAAATCATTCAAAATTTCGAATTCAAATACAAATTCAAATAAAATAAAGAAATAACATATGTTCAGATAACAAAAAAATTTCAAAATATTCAAAATTCAAATACAAATACTAGTACAAATTCAAATTAAAATACAAAAAATTCATTTGTTCAAATAACAATAAAAATTACAAAGAAATAATCAAAAGTTGCATCCAACGACTGTAGTGCATGCATGCATGGCAGCGTGCTAATATTATGACAACCACGAAGCCTACAAATTAAGACTCATTAAAAAAAGTTAATATACAAATGGAAAGCTGGCGCTTAGTATAATCAGGAAAAATAATTATATGATATAACAAATTGGCAAAGATTTCATAATCATGCATATTACACAATTTATACGATAGTAATATCAATAATGAAAAAAAATAATGTCAGTATTTAAAGCTAAACACTTATTTCACATATTTCCATTGAGTTGCACACTTGAAAGATAGCCTATAAAGTCGAAGGGATGAAAGGGTCTTTGAATAACCATAAGAAGATACACACGCAACTATACTTGCGACTACTTATATATATCATGTGTAATTACCTTTTAATTTTTTGAAAGGTAAAATAGAGTGTATTCATTAATAAACAAAGTTCAAGTCAAAGGCCTGATGATACAAAAGTGCAGGAAGACCCAAAATAGGAAACTAACAAGGCAATAAAAACAGTAAGCAGCTAACAAATCAACAAAAAAACTGAAGAGAACACCAATAATAGAAAATGTCAAAGCAGCTGAATCAGCCACCCTGAATTTGATACTGTTCATTAACCATACGTGTAATTATTATCTTAAGATTGAGATACCTTTAGTTATGGAGGTTGTTTTATCTTTCTTTTTCTTTTTTTTTTGTGATAGTGTTTAAAGTCTTTTAGGCATGTTTAGTCATGAAATTATTTTATAATTTTTTTCTATGATGGTGTTTAAGACCTTTCAA
This sequence comes from Malania oleifera, assembly GCF_029873635.1. NCBI lineage: Eukaryota > Viridiplantae > Streptophyta > Magnoliopsida > Santalales > Ximeniaceae > Malania > Malania oleifera. Next base: position 82,133,896 of record NC_080427.1, read on the forward strand.
ATAGTTGATTAATTTTTTAGGACATGAGGTTAGTCTGTCCTTCTACCCTAATCTCCAATTAAATAAATTTATGTCTAATATTTGAGTCCTCTGTTGCCCTTTTGATAAGCTTAGGTGCTTACGAGCAGGTAACATGGATCCTTATGTCATCCTCCTTTGCCGTACTTAGGAGCAGAAAAGCACCATTGCATCAGGTGGGTCTTCAATTAGTTTGAATTTATGCCTAAGAAATTATAGAAGGAAAGTGAAAACAAATTTTGTTGATAGCTGGATTAGTGTACTTACAATGGGCATTTAAGCTATGTGCTTAATGGTAAAAGCGATCATTGTAATGTATATTATAAAAGTTTGGTCACTGTTATTACAAATGGCTAATACAGGGCAAGGGTTTCAACTAGAATGGAATGAGAATTTTGTATTCACCATACCTGGTGAGGTCTCCAAACTCAGGATGAAGATCATGGACAACGATAGTGCTACTCAAGATGATTTTGTTGGAGAAGTAACGTGAGTTGCAATTCATTATCAGTTGTTTCTCTTTTCTTTTCTTTTTCATTTTATTATTTGCTCAAAGTACTGACTTGATTGCATCCTACCTTTTTATGCATTATACCTGCTGCTTGGCTTTTCACTTGTAAATATGGGATTCAAAGATTGTGAACAATGGGTGTTTGCACATTACACCTTGATCAGTGCACTACCTTAAATTAATCATACCATCTAAAGTTTCAGTACAGTTGCTGAGATTACTTTGACTAAAGATGTTTAGAAAGGGGACAATTTAATGAAATTACATAATGACTGTTCTTTAGATTTTTCATTGCCTTCAATTTCAGAAAACACAAACAGTATAAAGGAGAAATCACATTCTCCAAACCATAAATGTCCTTATTGTAAAATGCATTGTAGCCATTCAGTTTCAATGGGAGTTTTATATCTCCCGTGAGTATTATTTTGTATAGTCTCTATGATTCTTGACTAAACATTGTAGGTACTAAACAATAAATCGGCATCTAACACTAGGCTTAAACATGTTAATTTTGCTTGGTGTACAAGTGTGATAAGTTACTTGCAGTGTGATTTGCATCTTGTGAATTTGTATACAACTTGAAAAAATTATATGGAATGGTTGTTTCTTAATAATCTTGATTCTTGAAAGTACTTCCAGTAGTTATGAAATTTGATTTATGTTTTCAATGAATCATTCTTGGTTGCATAGCTTGCTTGATTTCAATTAATTTTCTTGGCGACGAAAGATAATAATAAAAAAATAAATTGGTAATAATCCACCATCCACCATTGCTTTTATTAGAAGATAAATAGATATCTTAGTTTCTAGATTATTATTATTATTATTATTATTATTATTATTATTATTATTATTATTATTATTATAAACTGTCATTATTATTTTTTTTTTTTTGTGGAAGTGTTTAAAGTCTTTTAGGCATGTTTAGTCAGGAATGCTTCTTTAAATGAACTAAACATACATTTTCTCATTTCTTATGATTCCTAATTTTCACTCATCCTTTCAAAAATATTTTTACATTCATTTTATCATAATTATTGTTGTACATGGTTTTTTTTTTTTTTAGAATAATTTAAACAAAAATTCGGCAGCATGCCGTCTGTAAATTGGACATTTTCCCATAAAACATGTACTTGATAGGTTCAAATAAGTCATTTATAATTCAGTTCAAGGCACACGAGAACCTATATCCACTACTAGCATGCAATACACATCAACTGCATCCGTCATGGGGGAGGAATTCTAGACTAGCACGAAATCAGACAGCAATCAACAATTCACAATATATAATCTATCCATTAAATTAAGAATATAAATAACAGAGAACTGTGGATAGTATTGAGTTCAGTGTAGCACTGTTATTCATCTAGGCATATGGACATGAACGTTATGAGAAGATGAGAGCATTTAATTTAGAGAATTATGAAGATGATGCTCCCTCTAAGTTATGGATATATTCAACTTATGCCTTTTTCAAATTTTCAAATCCTTAGCCGAGTGTTTTTAGTATTTTCAATGATTTAGGCTCGGCAATGAATGGTTTAGGCTTACCGAACCAAAAATATATAAATGAATGCTTCTTTAAATGAACTAAGCCTACATTGCCTCATTTCTTATGATTCCTAACTTTCACTCATCCTTTCAAATATATTTTAACATTCATTTTATCATAATTATTGTTGTACATGGTTTTTTTTTTTAAAGATTTTAACGAAATTTTGGTAGCATGTCGTCTGTAAATTTGATATTTTCCCATAAAACTTGTACCTGATAGGTTCAAATAAGTCATTTATAATTCAATTCAAGGCACACAAGAACCTATATCCACTACCAGCATGCAATACACATCAACTGCATCCGTCATGTGGGAGGAATTCTAGACTAGCACGAAATCAGATAGCAATCAACAATTCACAATATATAATCTATCCATTAAATTAAGAATATAAATAACAGAGAACCATGGATAGTATTGAGTTCAGTGTAGTATTGTTATTCATCTAGGCATACGGACATGAACGTTATGAGAAGATGAGAGCATTTAATTTAGAGAATTATGAAGTTGATGCTCCCTCTGAGTTATGGATATATTCAACTTATGCCTTTTTCAAATTTTCAAATCCTTAGCCGAGTGTTTTTAGTATTTTCAATGATTTAGGCTCGGCAATGAATGGTTTAGGCTTACCGGACCAAAAATATATAAATGAATGCTTCTTTAAATGAACTAAGCCTACATTGCCTCATTTTTTATGATTCCTAACTTTTAGTCATCCTTTTAAATATATTTTAACATTCATTTTATCATAATTATTATTGTACATGGTTTTTTTTTTAAAGATTTTAACGAAATTTCGGTAGCATGTCGTATGTAAATTTGACATTTTCTCATAAAACTTTTACCTGATAGGTTCAAATAAGTCATTTATAATTCAGTTCAAGGCACATAAGAACCTATATCCACTACCAGCATGCAATACACATCAACTACATCCGTCATGTGGGAGGAATTCTAGACTAGCACGAAATTAGATAGCAATCAACAACTCACAATATATAATCTATCCATTAAATTAAGAATATAAATAACAGAGAACCGTGGATAGTATTGAGTTCAGTGTAGTATTGTTATTCATCAAGGCATACGGACATGAACGTTATGAGATGATGAGAGTATTTAATTTAAAAAATTATGAAGATGATGCTCCCTCTGAGTTATGGATATATTCAACTTATGCCTTTTTCAAATTTTCAAATCCTTAGCCGAGTGTTTTTAGTATTTTCAATGATTTAGGCTCGGCAATGAATGGTTTAGGCTTACCAGACCAAAAATATATAAATGAATGCTTCTTTAAATGAACTAAGCCTACATTGCCTCATTTCTTATGATTCCTAACTTTCACTCATCCTTTCAAATATATTTTAACATTCATTTTATCATAATTATTGTTGTACATGGTTTTTTATTTAAAAAAATTTAACGAAATTTTAGTAGCATGTCGCCTGTAAATTTGAAATTTTCTCATAAAACTTGTACCTGATAAGTTCAAATAAGTCATTTATAATTTAGTTCAAGGCACATGAGAACCTATATCCACTACCAGCATGCAATACACATCAACTGCATCCGTCATATGGGAGGAATTCTAGACTAGCACGAAATCAGATAGCAATCAACAATTCACAATATATAATCTATCCATTAAATTAAGAATATAAATAACAGAGAACGGTGGATAGAATTGAGTTCAGTGTAGTATTGTTATTCATCTAGGCATACGGACATGAACGTTATGAGATGATGAGAGTATTTAATTTAAAAAATTATGAAGATGATGCTCCCTCTGAGCTATGGATATATTCAACTCATGCCTTTTTCAAATTATCAAATCCTTAACCTAGTGTGTTTAATATTTTCAATGATTTAGGCTAGAAAATTAATGCTTTAGGCTTACCGGACCAAAAATATATAAATGAATGCTTCTTTAAATGAACTAAGCCTACATTGCCTCATTTCTTATGATTCATAACTTTCACTCATCCTTTCAAAAATATTTTAAATTTCATTTTATCATAATTATCGTTGTACATGGTTTTTTTTTTTAGAAAAAGTTTAATGAAATTTCGGCAGTATGTCGTCTGTAAATTGCATATTTTCCCATAAAACTTGTACCTGATAGGTTCAAATAAGTCATTTATAATTCAGTTCAAGGCACACGAGAACCTATATCCACTACCAACATGCAATATACATCAACTGTATCCGCCATGCAGGAGGCATTCTAGACTAGCATGCAATCAGGTAGCAATCAACAATTCACAATATATAATCTATTCATTTAATTAAGAATATAAATAATAGAGAACAGTGAATAGTATTGAGTTCAGTGTAGTATTGTTATTCATCTTGGCATATGGACATGAACGTTATGAGATGATGAGAACATTTAATTTAAAGAATTATGAAGATGATGCTCCCTCTAAGTTATGGATATATTCAACTTATGCCTTTTTAAAATTTTCAAATCCTTAGCTGAGTGTTTTTAATATTTTCAATGATTTAGGCTCAGCAATGAATGTTTTAGGCTTACCGGACCAAAAATATATAAATGAATGTTTTTTTAAATGAACTAAGCCTACATTGCCTCATTTCTTATGATTCCTAACTTTCACTCATCCTTTCAAAAATATTTTAACATTCATTTTATCATAATTATTGTTATACATGGTTTTTTTTTTTAGAAAATTTTAACGAAATTTCGACAGCATGCCGTCTGTAAATTGGACATTTTTCCATAAAATCTGTACCTGATAGGTTCAAATAAGTCATTTATAATTGAGGTCAACTGTATCCGCCATGCGAGAAGCATTCTAGACTAGCATGCAATCAAGTCGCAATCAACAATTCACAAAGTCTAATAAATTTGAATGGACCACCATAATCTTCACCGTGGAACACCCATGTTGTGTACCTTTTCTTCATTCCAAAGTCTAATAAATATGAATGGACCAAATCAATGTGTTTGAATGTAATGTTCTGGCATTTCTTGCAAGGACATCTTATTCTACTGGCTTTGTCTACACGAGGATGCGCAAAGTCTATGAAATGATGTACCCTTTTCACATATTCTGGTAAAAACCTACCCCGAGCGTTTATCCAACTCTTATCCATGTTCATTAATTACCCTATAACATGTTCAAGTAAATGGTGTTATTATTCTAGTTCTTATAAAGTTTATAACGCATGCATCGTGAATCCCATAATCAACCATTATACTCTAAAGGGTACGAATCCTATCCCAATTAGGAATGTTGCATTTACATTGCGATCAATCACTCAAATTCCTTCTTCGTAGTTGTTATAAATTTTGGTAACATCTCCCCATGTCTCTCCAAGTACACGAGATGGGAGAAGTGAACATGTTGCTAGTTTTCCATCACTAACAAATTGTCACAATACCCCACTATGCACCCAGAGAACACAAGTAGAGATGCGCTCGAAATATATAATGACAATTGACAAAGTGTGAACGATGACAACAATGTAAATACAACTTCCTGAACTATCCACATTGGACAATCCAAGAATGGTTGAAATACAAACATTTCTACTCATAAGTGAAACAAATAATTAACATGTTCAAGTGATTATTAGTCAACATAGTATGACTAATAATCAATTGAAATATAACAATTGATTTGTCTCACATGTACAATTAGGTATGAATGTATAGTAACCTTTTTTTGACGAGTCCAAGCTTTGATGAATACATGAAATGGCAGTAATTAATTTGGCATTTTACTTCATATGGAATTTAGTTCTTGACCTTTCACTGTACACTTAAAATTGTTGTTCTTAGCCAAGTCTTTTTTATTTTCAATTATAAGCCTAAGATCACCTCTTTTCTTATGAATTTCAACACGTGAGAGGCGCGAGTTAGAATGACTTTAAGTTTTAACTGATCATGCATTCATTTCTTTGTACATAGTTTTAAATAGAAAACTTTAACAAAAATTCGGCAGCATGCCATCTGTAAATTGAACATATGCCAAAAAATTCTGGCACTAAAACTTGATAGATTCAAGCAAACAAATCACAATAATATGCTCGGTGCAGGTACTAGTCAGTTTGAGCATGCAAGAACCTAAATCCACTACCAGCATGCAATTCACAATGTACTGCATCAGCCATGCAGTTGGCGTTCAACACAAGCATGTATTTCAGTAGTTCAATTTACAATGGAGATTAGATTAAATGAAAGAGGAGATCAATAGGAAGTTAATGGTTCCCCTTGTGCACAAAGTCAAGGCATCAAGATTCATTTCAGTGTGCCATAATTCCTTTTCTAAACACTCTTTAATATTGGAGAATCTTATCTAGTCTTAGCCACTAATGGAGTAAATGATGAGCTAAAGATTTTCATTTTGATATGATGAAGAACATGGCCCATTGACACTATCATCTCATGCCTGTTTAACTTGTATGACTGAATGTCTATTGATAGTAAATATGTGTTATACATATATGTACATAGAGGATCACTCTTTACATTTCTTGTTGAGCAGAAAATTCTTGGTAGAATGATGAGAGGAGATGCCCAAATATAATTTTAAAAAGACATCAGAGGAGTTCACCTATTCTAGTTTGGGGTATATATTTTATCTAACATTTGTAATATCTTTGCATTTATTTTATTTTATTGAAAGAAGTAGATTTTTTCGACCCAAATCTTGACCTATTTAAAATGAAATTTAAATATATTTTCGTTTTAATTTAAACTTTAACACACCTAAAATAAATTTTATAAATGTAATTTTATCTAACAAATTTTGGTTGAATATATTTTCCTTTAGGAGTGTTTTGTATTGCTTTTAAGATATTGGAACATTTTTACTACAAAATGATCTATAAATGTTGATATTTATATGTAATGTTAGCTTATTTTATTTTTTAACCAAACAGTAATTTTTTCCTTAAATTAATGGAAAAGGCACTTCCCCCTTGAGTCACCGTGTGCATACCTACAAATTGGGATGGTCCAAGGAAAAAGAAGGACTCGAATTGGATGAGGATGTAGGAGGATTGGACATAGATACTAGGATTGGTTCTAGAAGGCAAGGCAGAGGAAGAGGCTCATTGAAGTCAACAGAACTTAAGGAATCAAAGTAGTATGGTGTAGACTCAAAGAAGATGATATCAGGAAAGACAAAGAATCAATATAAAGTAGGACTATAACATCGATATCCTTTTTGAGTATAGGAATAGCACGGAAAGATACATTTGATAGCAAGAGGATCCAACTTAATTATTCCTAGAGTTAACTAATGGAAAAAGACACAGCCAAATATATGAGGAAGGAAGAACAAAAGAGCCTTACGGAAGATAAATGAAATGAGATTTTACCACCAAGGACAGAGGATGGCATTTTATTGATGAGGGAGCAAGCCATGAGCATAGCATCACTTCAAAAAACTTTGGAGACATTCATTTGATACAATAGGGTACGAGTGACTTCAACAACATGTTTGTTTTTTCTATTATGTAACCCCATTTTGTTGTGGAGTATGGACACAAGAGGACTGATGGATCATACTAGAGCTAGTCACATAAGTACTTAATTGGGTACTAAAGTAGTCCTTAGCATTATCACTACGAAGTATCCTGACTGGTATATTAAATTGAGTCCTTATTTGGGAACAGAAGGCACAAAAGACGTCAAACAACTCAGATCCGAAAAGAACACTTCTTTCACCTAATTATTTCACATACAAAAATTCATGTAATTCCATAATGCACAACCCATTCCCGAGCCAAGAAAAAATATGATGAACTTTGTATAATTTTCTAGTAATATGCTTAGACACATATTTGCCCCATCATGCCTAATCATGTAGTAGCTATGTGGAAATTGATGTTCTTCCATTCATAATTATAAAGCAAATCTTAACTTCAAAAAAAAAAAGTGAAGCTAAATCTTCCCTTTGGAAGAGATTAATCTACTTTTTTTTTATATAGCTTTTGTAAGAATGACTTTTAGTCTAACTAGGTCACAACTTGTTTAATATATCGAGAAAACTCATTCAAATTGCAAAAATATGACAAATTTTTTTTTTCATTTTTTTTATATTTAAAGTTCATTAGAAGTTCATTGGTCTAAATTACAGAAAAAGAAATTATGCATTTTCCATTTTTTGTCCCTTACCACAAACAAGGTGACCCACCATGAACAAGTTACAAATAAATAAGTACAAGGCTGCCACAACACCAAGAAACTCAGATGCAACCCCAAGAAAGCAACACACAACTAGAACAATTGGAGAGATGAACCACTGAAACTACCATTGAGAAATCACCAACTAACTTACATAACACTGTCACAGCCTCACAGAAATAGCTTATGGGCACTGTTACTACTCCAAGAAAGTCACCAATGACTTTTATTAACACTGAATAACAACTAACGAATTATCACGAATGCATGGTCACAACAAAGATTGGAACTTTGAGCAAAACACATGCCCAATAGCTTGATATTTTGATGTATGAAAGGAATTAGAACATTGAATCAAAAAAAAAAAAAATTCATTTTCAGTTTAAACAGTAATATTTTCATAGCATGATGTATATCCTCATATACTGGTAAACTTAAAAATCGCCCAATTCTAATAAAAAAAACCATACCCGACTCAGGAGAGGGTAGCCGAAGGTGGGGTTGGGAGGCAGAGGACTCAACGGTGACTAAGTGGGTAGCAGCAGCTACGGTTGCGGCTCCGAGGGCAGCCGGAGGTGGGGTACTCGACGGCGACTAAGTGGGTAGCAGTGGCGGCAGCTGTGGCTACGGCTACGGCTCCGAGGGCAGTCGGAGGCAAGGTACTCAACAGCAACTAAGTGGGTAGGGAGGAGGGAAAGAAGGGGGATCAGGGAGGGGAGGATCGGGAGAGCAGCGGGAGATGAGCGGAGGAGTGGGAAAGAGATAAAGGAAAGGAGGCAAGAGAAGAAAGATTGTGGTAAAATTAATAAAAGGACTAGTAGTGACGAATCCATAATCGTCACTACTAGTAGGGCAATAGTGACGAATTAATAATTTCGTCACTAGTACTCTAAAACCAAAATTCGTATTTTTTTTAAATATGGGAAGTATTAGTGACGGTTCTCAAATTTGTCACTAATATTGGGGCAATAGTGATGAATTTATATATTCGTCACTAATACTCTGAAATAAAAATATTGAGATTATTTTTAAATACGAGAAGTATTAATGACGGTTCTCAAATCCGTCACTAATACTGGGGTAATAGTGACGAATATATAAAGTCGTCACTAATATTCTGAAACAAAAATATTATGATTATTTTTCAATACGGGAAGTATTAGTGACAGTTCTCAAATTCATCACTAATAATTTGCAAATAGTGACGAATAAATAAATTCGTCACTAATACTCTGAAAAAAAAAATATATTTATTTTTAAATACGTGAGGTATTAGTGATGGTTCTCAAATCCTTCACTAATACTAGGGCAATAGTAAGGAATGTATAAATTCGTCACTAATACTGTGAAACCAAAATTCCTTTCTTTTTTTTTTTATACGAGAAGTATTAGTGACGGTTCCCAAATCCATCACTAATACTGGGGTAATAGTGATGAATATATAAATTCGTTACTAATACTCTGAAACAAAATTATTAGGATTATTTTTCAATACGGGAAGTATTAGTGACGGTTTGCAAATATGTCACAAATAATTGGCAAAGAGTGAAGAATAAATAAATTCTTCACTAATACACATAAAAAAAAATTTATTTATTTTTAAATATGGAAGTATTAGTGACGGTTCCCAAATCCATCACTAATACTGGGCAATAGTGATTTATATATTAATGTTTTTATTTTGGGATGTAATGTATGTAACTTGGAGACACATATGAGTAACTGGGATGGTTTAGAACTCTGGTGAAGTGTTTGAGGTTTAATTGTCTTCCACTGCATGTTTTGTCTTGAGTGTATGGACAGGGACACCCATGACCCCCTTTCAGGTTTCGGTCGCTAACACTACAGTTGTGGTATTAGAGATTATTATAGGGCTTATGTATGGAATAGTAGTACTCTGGACCCCACTGGGTTCGGGGTGCTACAAAAGTTGAGAAGACTTCTTTCAAAATTGACACTATGACTTAGATAAAGGTGCGTCATCTGTTTCACATCAGCTATCTTAAGGCATTCAACACTAAAACTAGAGATCCAACTAAAAATCAACCAACTGAAGCACCACTAAATATAGTGCAACCTGACAAAAAAATAAGTTGAAGTCATCCTTGCAAACAAAGAGTTAACATAATTAAGGAAGAAGTGGCATGAGCTCTTAATTAAGTGAAAAATCTAGCTTTCAATATGAGTAAATAAACTAGATGTCAATGGAAGGTGAGGAACCGTTTATGGACAAAATTGAGGAGTACTTTGCATAAAAGCCTACAAGGACATCAACCACATAAGAGGGTAAAGTTTCATGAGTCCAGACTTTTCAGAGCCTTATGCTTGCCTATGACTGCTTGTCTTATGTATATAGGATAGGTTTTATTCGTTGAGTGTGTTTATGCCTTAGTGTAAAATAGGAGTATGACTCTTTGGTCAGTTTTTATGTTTTCTAGAGCCAAAGCAATCACACATTGTAAAACTCACTAGAGCATTGTAAACATGTTTAGCCAACTATCCTTCCTCACTAAACACACGTTGCCTATGGAGCGTTCGTAATAAATTGGTTTGTTTTACAATTTTTTGCTTGACTCTCTTTCTCTTACATGTTTACTTACTATTTTCTCTTACTTTACATTCAATGGTTGTGAACGAATTCATATGTTAAATTGCGATATACTTTCGGTTGATTATCTAAGCGATGGTACTTTAACTAGTTCCGCAACCCCTACATAAGGTGTGAAGTCTTCATCCCGTGGCGCAAAGTCATGAGTTGAATTACTAGAGCAAGTGGGTAATTTATGAGAGATTGTTGGACAAGGTTTGGTAGTAATCAACACACTTGGCAGAAACGCCAAGGGGTGGGTAGTTGAAATGTGATGTTCAAGTTGTCGTAGTGTAAAGGATTTCAATAGTACTCTTAGTATCAATTACAACTTTTAGTACAATATTTTGGGTGCTCAATCCTACAATGATCTTATTTATTATGCTGGTTATGGAGAGGTTTTGGATTATATATAACTATGTTCCCTCACAAAGCTCATCAACCTAGTTTGGGCTTAGTATTCAATTGCTCTGTATGACCCTAACCTTGTAAATCTTCACTTGTTACTTCCCCATGTTAATTGTTCCTTAAGCTTGTCAATGACAACCTTAGTTTTGTTTTATTAGATTTTGATAGAAAATACATAATGATTCATTTAAATGACTTTTACTATATAATCCATATATAGTAAGCCTCTAATTGATCATATATGTCTGCTACTACTAAAGAAAAATCATAAAACAACTACCAATTTTCAATTTTATAATTTATCAAGAAATTTCAATCTTTTCTTATATGACTCACTCTTTTCGCAAATTGAATTTTAAAACTCCAATATTATAAAACAACTACTAATTTTCAATTTTAGAAAGAAATAATATCTAGGCATTTTAAATTAACAAAAATGAAATTCAAAACCATCTTAAATAATTGAACTCCATCTATGTTTATATTGTTTAGGCGACAATTTCTCTTTTTATCATTATATTCTCTTTCTTTTTAACTACTCTCTCTACCTTCTACTTTGATATTTTTTCTACATCTTCAACTTTAACCCATGTCCTATCCTCATCAAATTATATATACTAGCTGCGGCACGCCCAACGTGTGCAAGCAAGCACTTGCATGTGTGCTCAACCACAACTCTAAAAATATGTAACACTAAAAAGTTTTGGATTTAAATATATGAACTCAAACCTAAATCTGATAGATTTAGAGACATAAATAGGATGGGACAAGATTTTAATGGTTAGAATTTTTGAATTTTGAAAAAAAAAAAAAACAAATTTTAAACACGTGCAGGATTTGTTTATCCACTCTCCTAGAAAAGTATGTATGCTTTTATGGTGATTATTATCTCAAAAATTTATATGTAGGTAATATATATATATATATATATATGAATTTTTGGAAATTAATAAGTTAAATACAATATTACATATTTAACATTAGTTTAAGAAAAATTTGTAAAATATGAAGGGTATTCAAGATTTGTTTTTTTTTTTTTTTTTCTTTTTGTAAGAATGACTGGAAGCCTAGCCACAACATAAAGTCTTAGTGTTAGATATATATGTCGTGATGTGCCGGACCTGACCCAGAGAGTACCACTCTCGAGCAAAAAATGGATACGGCTGCAAACTGGGAAAAATGGATGTGTGATTTTGAAAAATATTTTTTCATGAAAAATAATGTGTGATGGAGTCACCACTAACCTTTTGGAGTATGGTTATTACACTTTATTACGATCCCATTAGAGGTAAAATCAGTCTACGTCACCAGAGTCGGGCTCGGGAGTACGGTTACGCGAGGGGAAGGTATTAGCACCCCCAACGCTCCCGTTCTTACGAACGGTACCATATTAATAAAAAATTATCCCGAAATAAACTTAATAAGCCTGTCGAAATTACTCCCTTTCAAAAATCAAAAGAATAAAAATACTATATATGTATTCCCTCATAACCAAGGCAATCTAATACTCTGAAGAGTCCATGCCCTTGATTGCAATCATCGGGAAGGAAAATCAAAAATAGGACACAAAATATGCTCCCAAGGGTTTGCAAAACCGTAGGTTTTTTCTAAGTAGAAAAATACTCTTCCGAGAGGTTTTAAAGTTTGTTCGAGATGAAAATGATTTTCTGTGCCTAAAAAATATTTTTGTGATTTTTCCTAAGTGTGAAGACATTTTTTTGTGATTTTTCAATATTTTTCTCGAACTTTGAAATGGCACAAATGAAAACCATAGAAATCAAAATGTGAAAATATTTTTGGATTTTCTGAGAATTTTGTGATTTTTTTGTGAAATTTATGGATATCTAAATAATAATATATAAGTAAAATGGAGAGAACCGGCGTGAACCGGTCTCGGGAACGATGAACCGATTAAACGTTGACCGGTACAGGGAAAAACCAGTTTAAAGTCTTGGTCGTGACCAATGAGTCAACACGTGTTGCCTTATGCGTGGACTGTGTGTGTTCAAGTGTAGGTTAAAGTGCACGAATGATATACGGTGCATGAATGCCTGCGTGCGCGTGTTTGTGTGAAATAAAACGCATGTATGTGCATGACCACATGAATGTGTGCATGATTTCATGCATGCCTGTGCATGAATGTGAATGTGTGTGTATGCGCGGGAACATGAGTGGTGCACCTATTTGAAACTGCATGCATGTGTATACATGCACATGGGTGGTGTGAGTGCAAGTTCATGAATGAACGTAGCATGCATGTGCATAAGTGTGAATGTGTATATTGCATGCATGTACGTGCACAAGCGGGTGAACGTGTGTGTAAGACTACAATGTACATACATGAGTGTATGGATACATGACTACGTGTGTGTGAGAGTTAGAATGTATGAACAAGTACAAATCTACTTGTGTGAGTGTGTGAATGCATGTGCATGCATGTGTGTATGTGTGATTATGAATGTGTGACTATGTGAATGTGTGAACACAATTGTGAGCATGTGTATGTGTGAAGGTGGGAATGCATGCGCGCATGTGTACGCGAGACATTGCGTGCATGTATATGCACGTACAAGGGAGGGTACATGAACGCATGCACGAATAAGTATGTGAGGGGTGGCATGCATGCATACGTGAGTGGGTGTGCGTGTAAGTGTGTGAGAGAGGGTGCGTGGGGTAGTGCATGGGTGATGTACATGTGGGTGTGTGTGTAAGTTTGTGAGAGAGAGTTAGTGCATGGGTGATGTATATGTGGGTGTGTGTAGTAGTCGGTGTGAACTCCAGGGTGTGCTCAAGTATGTGCAAACGTGTGTGTGTGTTTATTGTGTGCGTGTGGTATGTGCAGCAGTGTGTATGTGTGTGTATTAGTGGTGCTGTGTTAGCGGGTGTGTTAGTGAGTGTGACAGTGATTGTTTATGTGGGTGAGTGTTCTTGTGTGTGTGGGTTACTGTGTGCATGGAAATTGTATAAGAAACTCCCAATATATGAACAATATATATATATATATACATACATAAATATATGAGCACTATATATATATATATATATATATATATATATATATATATATGTGACAAACCACAATATGAACAAGTAGAAATGTAAACAGACCAAATATATATACACACATATAAATATATATATATAGGTGGGTGTGCTCCGAGAACTCACAGCAGAGAGGGAGAGATACCGGTGAGTGCAGGTACAGGTCGAGGTGTTGCTGGACTGAGGAACTGCAGAGGGCTACTATGGAGTTGCTCTGCTGCAATGGCAGCAGGTTGCTACTGTGGGCTTCTCGGTTGCTACAGAGGAGAGCCTCGGGTGTTCTGGTGTGGTGATGGCCGGGAATCCGAGAGAGGTTGTGGTGTGGCCGAGAGGCAGAGGACCAGGCTGGTGATGGCCACTGCTGGGGTTGCTTCTACTGATGGCTGTGGGTAGTGTGGAGAGAGCACGCGGCTGAGGGTGGTTGAGTTCTGGCGTTCTCGGGGAGATCTGGAGCTGACGGCGGCTCTGCTGCTGTACGTTAGTTAATGCTGCGGGTGGTGGCAATAATCAGATGATGGAGCTGGAGCTTGGCCGGTTATGGCCGTCAGACAAAGGGTAGTTCGAGCGGCTCTGGTCTCGTTTGTGGATGGTGGGTGAGGCGAGCGTGAGGAAAGGAGAGGTTAGGGATGGCGGCAGTGCTGGTATAGAGCGGAGAGAGAGGGAGACGAGGGCTGGTTTCAGAACTGGGACAGGGCGGAGGCTCTGGAGGTTGAAGGGGTGGCTGCGGTGAGCTGGTGATGGTGACCGGAAGTTGCAGCGGTGAGAGTGAAAGTGAGAGAAAGCGAGATGGGAAAGAGGAAGGTGGTCCGAATCTGCTGGTAGTTATGGAGAAGGGAGAGTTTGGCTGTAGATTCTAGGGGTGCTCACGGAGGTTGGCCGAGAGACAGAGAGGGAGGAAGAGAACAGGGGTTGACCGAGAGGGTTGGTGATGGTGGCCGGTGTTTGCAGGGTTTGGAAAGTGAGTGTGAGAATGAGCGGGAAAAGAAAGTGGGAGAAATGGAGAGTCAAAGAAAGTATGGAGAGGGGGGTGAGAGATGGGAGATCGTGCTGGTATGTATGGAGAGAAAAAAAAAAAAAAACAGAGATGGGAGACCATGGCGAGCAAAAAAAAATGTGGGAGCCGAGTTCTGGGAGAATCAGAGAGAAAATAATGGAGAGTGAGTGCCACAGATGAGGGCCTTGCCAGCGGGAATGAAGAAAAATGAAAATGAACAGTCAGCCCAAAAAAAATGTGAGAACCCTAAAACCCCCACATTCCCATTTTACCTGACCTAGCTGAAAAGCCTCCCTCTGAAAAACTAGGAAATCCCAGCCTAAGAACAAACCCCAAACCCAGCAGTGGGGTGAGACCCACGCGTCCAAATCAGCCCAAAACACTCGTGGTCCCTTAGAACTTAGCCCAAGCATTGATATAGGCCTAGGTTCGCAAAACATTCTTGTAGCCCATGTTGTAAAATAGCCCATTCGCCCACTCCGAAAGAAGCCCCGCAGCCTATGTTTAAAAACCAAAGCCATAATCCCAATTTTTAAAATAGCCTGAAGCCCAATCCTCAAAATAGCCCCCGAAGCCCATGTTTTAAAATAGGCCTGCAACCCAGTTTTAAAATAGCCCACAAGGGAGCCCCAATTCCAACATTTTTAAAATAGCCTCGAAGTCTATATTTTTAAAATAAATTTAAATCCCCAAAGCCCAAATCCCACATTTTTAGAAATAGCCCAAGGCCCAGTTTTAAAATAACCCATGGGCTAGGTCTTAAAAGGAGCTCAGAGGGCCCTCATTTAAAAAAACTAACAAGGGGCCTAAACAAATCCTAAGCTCACCAAGCCACATTCCAAGACCTATCCCAGTTAGATCCAACAGTGGGCCTGAACAAACCTAAATAAAGCCTGAGCCCACCAAGCCTTATCCCAAGGCCCATCCTAGTCAGGCCCAACGGTGGGCTTGAACATACCTAAACATACTTTGAGCCCACTATGTCTCATTCCAAGGCCTATCCCAGTCAAACCCAATAGTGTGCTTGAACAAAGCCAACCAAGACGCCTTGAAACTAGGTGAGTAACTCACCCTGAGTCAACCCCGAGTCACTTCAATCCTAACTTAGTGGGTCAACCCACCGAGTCACCTGAACCCCACTCACTAGTTAAGTTGACTTGCCTAGAACCAGGTCCAACTTAGAATCCATAGCCCAAAACACAGAAACTAAACCCACAACACCAAAACCAAAACCATAACACACAATCCAAAATCCACCAATCTAAACACAAAATAAAAAGCAAAGGGGCAAGGATACTTATCTGGAGTTCCTAACGAATCTGTAAGGCCCTTTTCACCCTTCATAAGGTCCAAAACTATAGATAAGATTAGAAATCATAGGTTATATCATTAAACTAGAAAAAGATAAGGATGTGCGAAAAGAAACGAAGAAAAACATATCTGAGGGGGATCAGATCAAAGGTTAGCAATGCAGATCTGGAAAGATTCGCAGATTTGAAAACCCTAGGAGAAAAGGGTAATAGAGAGCCATAATAAATCAGAGAGCATGATAGATTAAGGGGCATTAAAGTATAGTAGAAAGGGATAAGAGAGTAGAGAGGTGAGGGGGATTCATAAGAGAGATCAGGAGAAGAGAGAGAAATAGGGAGTTTGCAAAATAGAAGAGGAAAGAGAGAATATAGATTAGAGGTCAGGGATGAAAGATTGAATATTTGAGAGGGAGAAGAGAGGTTCCAGAGCATAAAGGAAGAATAAAGGAGAGAGAGAGAGAGAGAGAGAGAGAGAGAGAGAGAGAGAGAGAGAGAGAGAGAGAGAAATGAAAAATGAGAGAAAATAAAAAAATTTGAGTTTTTATATTCGGGGATAGTGGGTCATGCGTCACCTCCGCACCTTTTCATATGCGGCCACAACCCACTTATGTTCTTCTTGTCCTGTGCCGCCTGGTGGAAGACAAGATTCTTCTTAAGGACACTAGCAAACCATCTACCTCATCTACACCACCTCCTGATCCACCGAGCACCGTTGCTCCACCACTACTCGTCCCCACTCCATCTGATCTACTAATGGCACTTGCGTCGGTACTACAAGCCCTAAAGGCGCGTGTGCCTCCTCCTACTCTAGCTTCACCTGATTCGCCAGCTATATTTGGCAATGTTTCTAAGGAGGAGGAGGCTGCTTTGAGCCCACACTCTGGTGCGGCTCGTGAGCCTGAGGAGGGCACTCCATCTGATGCTTCCGGTGATCTAGAGGGTAGCAATTCTTATTATGACACAAGTAGGTTGACTAAGGAGGATTAGGATAGGATACATAGGATCCTTTGTTACGCTCTACATACGTACCGTGTGCATGCACACTATTACTTTTTATTTCTTGTCTTTTCTTCTTTTATTTGTATTTTATTTTATTTTGTATCACTATGCTTTTGATTGGTTGTACTATGCTTTTGCTATTTTTATCTACATTGTGTTGCCTCTGAACTTAATGAATATACATGGTTCTTTTGGTTTCACTTGTCCTTTGTGCTTTACTGTACCATTGCAGCTTCTCTTTCTATGTATGCATTTTTTATGGTTGTTACTTATGCAGATACACTAGTTCATCTTTTAGCACCATATAGTGTTTCCTTCCCATGCTTTCTGGGTTCTTTCCCTCCATACTTCAATAAGGACACTAAAGTTTTAAGTTGGGGGTAAGGAGTTAGGAAAACACTACACGACACATGTTGAGTAAAAAAATGACCCAATTTTAAAATTTTCAGTGCATATCACTTGTTCTATGCCATGATAACACTTTTAATGCCCTTTACATGCTCCCAAATAGCATTTATGTTACATGCTTAGGTTGTATCATTTAGTTGACCTTATTATGCTAACGAACAATGTAGTGAGTTTCTTGTGCGTAGTTTCACATGATATAGCCAATGTACTTGTTTTCCCACTTTATGAAGGTTAATTAGTGGTTCATTTGCTTTAATATTGTTGTTTAAGTTCTTGTATTCATATGGTATCCAACAAGTCTAGGACACACTCTCACATCATTTGTAGCACTTAGGGCTCCTTGAAAGCACTGAGAGAACAACCGTGGCAACTATGACACCTTGTGAGGTTATGTTGAGCCTTTTGTTTTTTGTGAGAGTCATTTATATGAACTCTGAGTTCACGGAACTCAACTTTCCTTCTCTAGATATTTTTTGCATGCTAGTCTCTGTATTTGCATTTGCTAGCCTAGAGGTGATGTCTAGTGGGGAGATATAAACTTAGGTCTTGTAGCCTACTCAATGTATGAAAATTGAGTCACCCCTAAAGATGGACAAAATTCATGAACTCCTTTTCGAGCTTAGTTTCCTATCGGTAGCATGAAGACACAAAAGTTGTGATGATTGTCCTTGCTGACCATAAAAGAAAATGTAGAAAGAAAAGAATGAGCAGAAGAAAAAGAAATGAAAAAAATACATTAAATACCTGCTCCAAATACAAAGGGGTCAAGTTAGGGACACAACATATATATTCTTGCACATATGAAGCTTCTTTAGTTTTATGATGCATATGATGTATTCACATCTGGTTTATGAATGAGTCAATCTAGGGTGATCTTGGTTGGATGTGGCGAGTAGGTGAGAAGGCAGTAGGGTGAAGGACCTAACACCTCATTAATAGGATGGATCCCATTCTCATGAGACTAGTGCACTACATTTTTAGCGTTAGTTCTTCAAAATATGTGAGATGTATAATCATGCATGTCTTCCTCACATATGAGAGTAAGCCCATCTTTTTAAGTGTTTTTGAGAGTATACCGGTTAGGCTGAGTCAAGACGACCATTCTATAGGTGTCCAAGGATGAACTGAGTGTGATGAATCATTCACTTTACACATGCCTTGTGACTTTGCCAATCTATACTTGAGGTTATATGATGATATTAACTATGAATTGCAATTTCTAGATTGATTCTCTATAATTTATGCTTTTCTTTATGGTTATGCATTGTTGAGACTTGTATAAGTGATTTGCTTCGAAGTTGTTTGCATAGTAAGAGTTATGTTCAGAGAAGCTGACTCACTCGAAAAATGAGTAGCTCGGAAGCTATTCCAAGTATAGGAGTTACGTCGTGTAATATTCAGCCCAAGGGCTAGATCGTCTCTTCAGGGAATGCATTTTAATCTCAAATTTTATGTTCTTCCAATCGAAATTAAAAGGATACTGAACCTAGTTCAAATTTTGGATTTCAAGATTGTTGATTTCACTCTTGACAAATTAAATAACACACACATTAAAGCCTAACACTAGCATTTATTAAATTAAACAGCAAGAATGAAAACCCTAGCCTACTTAAGGAAACACTAAAACATGCATTAATTAAAAATGGCAACTTTGAGCATGGAATTAAAATACAATAATGGAAACTCAATCGGACATAAACGCATACAATAAAAATTGAACCTTTAACACGAACTTGAACAAAATCGACCCTAACTAAACCGAATGACAAATAAATAAAAGAAACCGAATTAAATTCTTCAAACTAATGGTAACATTAATTAAGAGAAACATAAACAAATAAAAATTAAACTTAACTAAAACAAATTAAAATTACTTAACACTCATTCAAACAAGTTTTTCAAAAACTCTAATAAATAACTAAATAAAAAGAAAATAAATATTCAGTTGCAATTTTGAAAATAAAATAAACAAATGAAAATAAGAAAGAAGAGAGAGAGAGAGAGAGAGAGAGAGAGAGAATAGAGGAAAACGGAGAGGAAAGAGGGAGTTGCAGCAACAATGGTCTCGAATGGCAGTGGGAGTTCTCGACTGGTGTTGGTGAAGCCGCAGGCTGCTGCTGGGGGTTCTTGGTGGCTCGGAGCTGGTCTGGTGCAGGGCCGGAGGAGAACTTGCTAGTGTTAGTGCAACTTCCAGAGTAGGAGATCCTGGTGACGGGTCTCCACGGTGCTACTGTACCCGGGTCCTCTTAGGTGCCATCTAATGGAGTTGGACAGGGGCCTGTTGGTGGCTTCTAGAGTTGTAGTAGGGGCTGTAACCGACTGGAGAGTTGAAAAAAAAAATGGGGGAGTGTAGAAACATGAAAGTCGAGAGATAATTCAGGTGTATGACTTCGAGGACTACTCAAGTGTAGAACCATGAGAGTCGGATGAAGATTCAGGTGTGTAATCCTGAAGACTACTCAGGTGTGTAGAATCATGAGAGTCGTATGAAGATTCGGGTGTATAATCCCAAAGACTACTCAAGTGTAGAATCATGAGAGTCGTTTGACAATTCAAGTATATGATCCCGAAGACTACTCAAGTATAGAATCTTGAGATTCGAATGAAAATTCAGGTGCATGATCCCGAAGACTACTCAAGTGTAGAATCATGAGATTTAAATGAAAATTCTGGTGTATAATCCCGATGACGACTCAAGTGTAGAATTATGAGAGTCAGATAGGGATTCGGGTGTATGATCCCTAAAACTACTCAAGTGTAGAACCATGAGAGTTGTATGACAATTCGAGTGTATGATCCTGAAGACCACTTAAGTGCAGAATCTTGAGAGTCAGATGAAAATTCAGGTGTATGATCCCGAAGACAACTCAAGTGTAGAACCATGAGAGTTTATTGGCCACTCGAGTAGAGGATATTGAGGATTTCTCAAATATAGGATTTTGAGAATCTGTTGAGTGCTTAAGTGTAGGTTCTCGAGGATTTCTCAGATGTAGGATTCTGAGAGTCTGTTGGCTATTTGAGTCTAGGATCTCGAGAGCTTCTCAAATGTTGGACTCTGAGGGTCTATTCGAGTGTAGGATCTTGAGGATTTCTCAGATATAGTATTCTGAGAGTTTGCTGGTTACTCAAGTGTAGGACCTCAAGGACTTCTCAAATGTAGGATTTTAAGAGTTGATTGCTCGAGCGTAGGATCTCGAGGACTTCTTAGATGCAGGATTCTAAGAGTCCATTAGCTACTCGAGTGTCGGATCTTAAGAGCTTCTTAAATGTATGACTCTGAGGGTCTGCTCGAGTGTAGGATCTCGAGGATTTCTCACATATAGTATTCTGAGAGTCTGTTGGTTACTTGAGTGTAGGACCTCGAGGACTTCTCAGATGTAGGATTTTGAGAGCCGATTGCTCAAGTGTAGGATCTTGAGGACTTCTTAGATGTAGGATTCTAAGAGTCTATTAGTTGCTCGAGTGTAGGATCTCGAGAGCTTCTCAAATGTAGGACTGTAAGGGTCCGTTTGAGTGTAGGACCTCGAAAATATCAAGGATTACTCAGGTGTTAAAACAAATGAGTTAATCTTTTCATGGGTCAACTGCCCTAGTTTTAAAGTATATCAATCCGTGCCTGGGGTCAGCTGCCCCAATTTCAAGATTTACTTAGTCAGGGATGCAATAAGGATGTTCGAAAACTTATAAGACGAGTATGAATGAATGATGCTTTGTTGCTATATGTATGCATGTAGCTACTTGTGTTTCTAGAATGTAGGGGTATGTTGTTATATGTATGCACATCGCTACCTATGACGCAAAATCATGTATGCATTTTTCTTTTCTATGTAATGAAATGCATGATGATGTATGAAATTTCTTTTTCCAATGCGTTTGTAATCAGTGACCCAATTTCTGAGTTTGGCCATGTGTTCGGAATCTAATCTGATGTGAATGCCTCTGAATTTGGCTCAAATGAGACTCAATCCAAGATCTACCCCAGTTACATGTCACTAATCTTGGTCCTGCTTTCAAATTCTATTTTGATATGAAAAGCACAGGAATTGACTCTACAATAGCTCAACATGAAATCTACCCCAGTTACATTTGTTTGCAACTATTTTTGGCCACTACAACAGGATTTCAACATGGAGTTTGCCCCAGTTACATTCATCTGTGGTTGATTTTGTTCACTTGGCATTCTTTCAATAGGAACCTTCTTGGCGATTCCTTCCAAGATACCTCCTTTGACTCTCCATTCCACATTTTGGAGCTTTTGAAGAGTGAGAAAGGGAGTCTTTTTTCAAAGGATGAAGGTTCATGCATTTAGGGCATCAATTTGCTAGATCAAGAGATCAAATGCACAAAATAGATGTTTTATCATATTCATGCTTTTAAAGAAAAAAAAAATTTATACTAGTATTTCAAAAGTCTTGTGAATCTCATGCTAGTCTGTTAGGATGGATAAATGACTCTCTCCCTTTGTCGATTGCCTCTACTTTATTAAGGGAAACTTCTCCTCTTCTGTCTCATTTTCTATTAACCCACTAGAAATCTCCTGCTTGACTGTTACTCCTAGTGTAGCCAATTCGACCCATGTTTTGATCTCAAGATGGTCTTTAAGACTCAGGACGAAACGTAGGCTTAGGGATTTAGGTTCACAGAAGAAAATGGAAACTAAGGCTTAAAAATCTCATTCCCCGAATTATATCTTCTACCCCAGTTTATAGCGAGGTGTTTTTGCAAGAATTTAACCAAATTTGTCCTTTTAAACAAGCTGCCTACGTACCTTTTCAGGATCAGGTCATTATGTAGTTCGGACTCAACATTGAGTCTTACAAATCATTTTGAGACAACAACATGTGTATCAATATGGTCAGGTCTTTCCTTTGAACTGTCTAACCTGAATGTGGGATGTACGCAACACAATTTAAAACATATGTACGAAAGATATGGATTACAACATGTGGAAAAGGATGTGGCTCGTGTCCCAACCCCACGGTAAGTACGTACATAGGGTTCTTTGCGGCTCTACCCTAGGCAAGGGATTATGGACAATCATGTGTGGTTAAACTTTAATCCCTATTGAAAAAGTCCCCAAATTGAAACTTTATCCTACCTCATAGAGGTCTGCACAAAGCTCGCACTAAACGGAGTGGTTCGCGGGTCCCCATAGGCCATGCCACATGGGAACTGGTACTATTACACTCCTTTCTAATCCTAACAAGGAAAAGCCTGGGCATAGAGCTGTGAAGGTGTGTGAGTTTAATAATTTCAACCTACACCCTTTACCCCACACCCATTCATTATTCAGAATTAAACACATGTTTAACAAAACAGCAAAGGATCATGCTTATTCAAGATATTCACAACTAATCACATCTTAGCTAAGGCAATCAGAGCTAAACACATGCTTATTCAAGTACCAAAGCGAGCAAGGCATTCACGCTTATTCATGTATATGCGACCAAATTATCAATTTGTACAAAAATGAAAGGGAGTAATCAAGAAGGCTTATTCATATTTGAGATCGGGATAATGCTCAATTAATCATTGGCTCAACTCTCAAGTATCCCTAGTGTATTCGCCAAGCTGTCGCGACGTCCCGGACCCAGCCTAGAGAGAACCACTCTCCAGCAAAAAATGGGTACGACTGTGAATTGGGAAAAATGGATGTGTGATTTTGAAAAATATTTTTTCGTGGAAAACAATGCGTGATGGATTCAATACTAACCTTTTGGAGTTTGGTTAGAACACTTGATTTGTAATGACCCGAAGAATAATGGTATTTAAATAATAAAGAGAGATAAAAAAATGGGAATGGAAAAAAGAGGTAACAAAAGCGTTCGTCGACGACGTTGTATATTGGGCTCATCAACGAATATGTGCTTCGTCGATGAGAAGATAACGAGAGGATGTTTTGAGGTGACTCTGAATTTTGTCGACAAAGGGGAGAGTTGGATGACGAATTTCCTCTTGACCTCGTCGACGAGGTTAAGTGTCTAGTCGACAAAACAAACCCTATAAATAGCAAAAACCTGGATTTCTACGCAGGAAAAATAAAAAAAAAAAATTTCTCTCTCTCCTCTGCGATTTCTCTCTCCTCTCTCCTTGATTTTGGCTCCCTCATTCGTCGAATTGACGATCTAAAGCCACCACGAAACTCCTGGGGAAGTTCTCTCTAAATCTACCGGGGTGGATCGTTGGTGGGGCAAAGTTGAAATTCATCCCTGGTTTCAGGTAAGGCTTTTTAAGCAAAATTTGGTCTTTTCATAGTTATAGGAAATGATATTCACGTGAAAATACTGAAGTTTAGTTCTGAGAGTTATTGAGTTCAGGGTGTTGAATGGGGAACCCTGCAGGTGCAAGACGGGTGGATTTTTTTGGGAGTTTTTCTTAGTGTCAGGTAAGGGAATAAACTAAAGCAGTTATTTTTCCATACAAATTAGTATTATTTATCAGCAAATTAATTTTCAAGAAAACATATTTTATATTTGAATATTGTTGAGAAAATGCATATTTGGAAAAATACTATTGTATTATAGGAAATGTAATTTTAGAATAAAATGTATGATTTTACTCAACATTGTGTGGCTTGAACATTATTTTACGTGACAAGTATTATGTTATGACAATTTTACAAGTAAATCATATTTTTAGGAATTATGAAATAATACAGTACGTTATGATTTTCAAGTACATGATAAATGATTTATTTATTCAGAATGATATGTATAAGATATTCGGTGCAAGGCCGTGATTAATAGCCGGCGCAAGGCCGTGTATGTTTTATGTTTCCAGCGCAAGGCTGTGTTTATGAAATGTTCGGCGCAAGGCCGTATTTACGAAATGTTCGGCACAATGTCGTATTTATGAAAGAATAGAAGTGCTATCAATCCATTTATTTTAAATGTTATATTATCATGTACTATAAGTTATCAAAACCTAGATGTTAGTTTAGTTCAGTTTCAAGATGTAATGCCTCGAACCCTTAAACCCGGGTTCGGCAAGTTATACCTGATAAAATCCCGGATAATCCATAATCCACGATATACGCAGCGAAAAACATAAACATAATCTCCTTATAATATAAAAACCATAATCAATAATACCAAAGTTTACTACCTCCATATAACATCCTTACTATCTATCCAACACCTGTATTACCATAAATATGTACCTCTCCACACATTCCAGTATTTTCACAATCATTCCTTTCATAACTGAATTAAAACATAAAGACATAAAACATAAACATTTAATTTCCCCAGAGTATTATCATTATATACCCTTTTTCTTTTATGATTCTCAGAAAGGCTAAAACCCTCTAGCTCCTTAAGCTCAATCTTGAGGAAATCCTGAAAAAGATATATTTATATTCGGGTGAGACTAATCTCAGTAAGGGAAGAAACAATATATTAAAATAGTGTGTGGCTAACACGAGTTTATATAGCAACATAATATTTAACATTTGAAAATCGTTAACATAATTTCTGAAATCATTCTCTGAACCTAATCAATCACGTGCAAAAGATTCAACTCACGAGCTTACCCAAGGATAGGGGTGATTACCCACCAATACATGTAGCACCCCTCTACTCTGATATTTAGGAAACCCTAAGGTCACTACTAAAGTATACCAGGGCATTTACCTTACTCAGTAAGCCCTCAAGTGTTAGATTGATCTCGTACTCACACCGTTCAACAATAGCTTACCGGCAAAAGCCCTAAGGATAAGGAAATCTACCCTTCCATACAAGTAGGTTCCCTCTGCCCTAGTATGTTATGCGGCTACTGCCACATCTGAAGCTATCGGTGCACTCGCCTTTCTCAGCAAGCTCTCGGGCGAAGAGTACGCCCCACCGAATCACATCATGTTCTACGTACATAGGTACTTCTAATATCATAATACTATATTCCTTTCTGTCATTATTCAATAATACATATATGTTCATGTTCATAGCTTAAGCATTGCATTTCATTTCACTTTAAGTGACTTTTTCCCATGTACATCGTTCACATTTTTCATTTCATTTCATGGTCATTCCATTGTCATTTCATTGCATAACGTTTTCATTTCATTCCTTTGTACTACAGCTGGTCTTTAGCCATCATTAGATAGTCCACATAGAAATGCGCTAGAATCTACTAATACGGCTCCTTTTAGCTGTCATTAACTAGTCCACATAGAAATGCGCTAGATCTGCTAACATGGTTGTCTTTCATCTGTCTTACATTTACATGGTTGCATTTAACATACACAGGCAACATTGTCCATATCATATTTTATTCTCAATACTTTACTTATTTTGTCTGCATCTCACACATTTAACATATATTTGCACAGAATCTCATGTCACACAATTTAACAGTAAAATCATACATATTTCTCATAAAATAAACCAACCCACATTTAGTATTTAATTACTGAAAATACAATTTCCATTTCTTACATAATTATCTAGAAAATTCTTTCCACTTTCTTCAGTTCATTTCCAAAAATACATAACTAAGTAAGTGGTCCTAAGCTCAGAAATCATAGTTTTACATGGTTGGCATTTTAATAATTCACACCAAAACATACATATAATATAACATAAATTATTACCTTTAATTTCATAAAATCTGAATTAATATATAATTTTCCTTTACCTAGTTTCTTAAACTATGTCAATAGGGACTCCAAAAAGATACATGCGGCGCTCACCCGAATCCTGAAATAAAAATCGTAGTTCTATGCAATTAATCCTAAATAAAATATTATTTTAATATTTCCTATACCCATAAATTCTAAATAAATAAAAATACCCTTAAATATAGCCAAATTACCAAAATTTTCAAATTCCACTCTCTCTTTGGAGTGGGGCCTAGAAAACCCCAATTGCAAATTTACTTATGTCAAAATGATGACAATCACGACTAGGACCCCATGGTGGTTCCTGATCGTCGATTCAACAGCAGATTTAATGAGAAATTGAGAAATTAGGGGAAAGTTACCTTACCCCAAGAATGGTGCCTACGCCGCCGCTCCCACGACAAATTCGCTCCAATAGAAGTGTCAGTGGCAGAGTTAGGAATCCAATGACACCTTCCATTTTTGATCGGTCGAATATTCGTCGAGAAATGAGGCGAGAGAGAGAGAAGACGGAAAGGAAGTGACGGACGAGCGCAGGAGAGAAGGAGAGGCGTCAGTTGTTCTGGAAGCTTCAGCTTCCTGAGGATGCTTTCATCATTTTTTTTTTCTTTTTCCTTTTTTTTTTCTATACTTACTTAACTTAACTAATATATATATATATATATATATATATATATATATATCTTTATTCCATTTTTTTTTACTATTTTATTTATTTTATTTAATAATATTTATTTAATTAATAATTACTCTTTTTTTAATACTATTTCTTTTTAATTGTTTATTTAACACATTAATTTAATAATGCTTAACTAATTAATTGATTAATAACTTTAATTAAATTTTTTTCTAGGTTATTATATTCTTCCCTTCTTAAAGAAATTTCGTCCTCGAAATTTTGCTAGCTAAACAATCATTTCCTTAACCTCTGAAATCAACTAACTAACGTCGTACAACACATTTCCTGATACTCCAATTTAAATAGCAAACACCTAAATTATTTTCCTTCAAAGATTTTTCTCCCTAAATCAACCAACCTAACCTTGGAGTTCAAATCCAAAGTTTGAATTTCTCTGTTCGGAAACATCACTATGGATGGATTTACCATGATTTTCTAAAACTAACTACTTCTTCAGAAAAACATAGAAGACCATCAAGGGATTTCTGCCCTCCAAACTTACGAAACACAACTTAGAATTCTTAACGATATCTTAATCTACCCATCACTATCCTTATCGCAACTCAATCCTATACTCTAGTATACTTCATCCTTGACCTAATACTCTAATATTACTATATCTAGACGATGTGAAATTAATCATACTTCTGAATGGACATTACTCTTATACCATAATGTAACGGCCTGAACCCTTAAACCTAGGTCTGACGCATTATACCTAATAAAATCTCTGATAATTCATAATCCACGATATACGCTGCGAAAAACATAAACATAATCTCCTTATAATATAAAAACCATAATTAATAATACCAGAGTTTACTACCCCTATATAACATCCTTACTATCCATCCAACACCTGCATTACCATAAATACATACCTCTCCACACATTCCAGTATTTTCACAATCATTCCTTTCATAACTAACTTAAAACATAAACATTTACTTTCCCCAAAGTATTATCATAATATATCCTTTTTCTTTTATGATTCTCAAAAAGGCTAAAACCCTCGAGCTCCCTAAGCTCGATCTTAAGGAAATCCTAAAAAAGATACATTTATATTCGGGTGAGACGCATCTCAGTAAGGGAAGAAACAATATATTAAAACAGTGTGCAACTAACATAAGTTTATATAACAACATAATATTTAACATTTGAAAATTGTTAAAATAATTTTTGAAATCATTATCTGAACCTAATCAATCACATGCAAAAGATTTAACCCACGAGATTACCCAAGGATAAGGGTGATTACCTGCCCATACAAGTAGCACCCCTTGGCTCTGATATTTAGGCAACCCTAAGGTCACTACTAAAGCAAACCAGGGCACTCACCTTACTCAATAAGCCCTCAAGGGTTAGATTGATCTCATACTCACACCGTTCAACAATAGCTTACTGGCAAAGGTCCTAAGGATAGGGAAGTCTACCCGCCCATACAAGTAGGTTCCCTCTACCTTAGTACATTATGTGGCTACTGTCACATCTGAAGCTACTAGTACACTCGCCTTTCTCAGCCAGCCCTCAGGCGAAGAGTACGACCCACCCAATCACATCATGTTCTACGTACATAGGTACTTCTAATATCATAATACTTTATTCCTTTCTGTCATTATTCAATCATACACATATGTTCATGTTCATAGCTTAAGCATTGCATTTTATTTCACTTTAAGTGACTCTTTCTTATTTACATCGTTCATATTTGTCATTTCATTCCATTGTCATTTCATTGCATAACGTTTTCATTTCATTCATTTGTACAATTGCTGATCTTTAGCCATCATCAGTTAGTCCACATAGAAATGCACTAGAATCTACTTAACACAGCTCCTTTTAGCTGTCATTAGTTAGTCCACATAGAAATGCGCTAGATCTGCTAACATGGCTGTCTTTCAGCTGTCTTACATTTACATGGTTGCATTTAACATACATAGGCAACTTTGTCCATATCATATTTTATTTTCAATACTTTACTTATTTAGCTACATCTCATACATTTAACATATATTTGCACAGAATCTCGTGCCACACAATTTAATAGTAAAATTCATACATATTTCTCGTAAAATAAGTCAACCCATATTTAGCATTTAATCACTAAAAATACAATTTCCATTTCTTACATAATTATCCAAAAAATTCTTTCCACTTTCTTCAGTTCATTTCCACAAATACATAACTAAATAAGTGGTCCTAGGCTCAGAAATCATAGTTTTACATGGTTGGCATTTTAATAATTCACACTGAAACATACATATAATATAACATAAATTATTGCTTTGAATTTCATAAAATCTGATTTAATATATAATTTCCTTTTACCTGGTTTCTTAAACTACACCAACAAGGACCCCAAAAAATACCTGCAGCACTCACCCGAATCCTGAAATAAAAATCCTAGTTCCATGTAATTAATCCTGAATAAAATATTATTTTAATATTTCCTAAACCCATGAATTCTAAATAAATAAAAATACCCCTAAATATAGCCAAATTACCAAATTTTCCAAATCCCACTCTCCCTTTGAAGTGGGGCCTAGAAAACCCCAATTGAAAATTTACTCATGTCAAAATGATGGCGATCACGACTAGGACCCCATGGTGGTTCCTAATCGTCGATTCAACAGCAGATTTAACGAGAAATTGAGAAATTAGGAAAAATTTGCCTTACCCCAGGAATGGTGCCTACGTCGCTCCCACGATAAATCCGCTCCAGTAGAAGTGTCAGTGGCAAAGTTAGGAATCCAACGACACCTTCCGTTTCCCGATCGGTCGAATATTCGTTGAGAAATAAGAGAAGAATGAGAGAAGATGGAAAGGAAGTGACGGACGAGCGCAGGAGAGAAGGAGGGGCGCTTGTTGTTTAGGTAGCTTCAGCTTCCTAAAGATGCTTTCATCATTTTTTTTTTTCTTTTTCCTTTTTTTTTCTTTACTTAACTTAACTTATATATATATACTTATACATTAACTTTTATATACATATATATATTAAGCTTACATATATATATATATACATATATATATATCTTTATTCTAATTTTTTTTACTATTATTTATTTATTTATTTATTTATTTAATTTAATAATATTT
This sequence comes from Malania oleifera, assembly GCF_029873635.1. NCBI lineage: Eukaryota > Viridiplantae > Streptophyta > Magnoliopsida > Santalales > Ximeniaceae > Malania > Malania oleifera. Next base: position 82,164,271 of record NC_080427.1, read on the forward strand.
AATTAATTCCTTAATTACTCTTTCTTTTTCATACTATTTCTTTTTATTTATTTATTTAACACATTAATTTAATAATGCTTAACTAATTAATTGATTAATAATTTTAATTAATTCATTTTTTTTTCAGGTTATTACATAAGAGCACGGTACCGTAACTATATAGATCAGATATTTATGTTCAGATTTGTGCTAACCACCCCACAAGGGGGTGAGAGATGGATAGTCGATGTGACTTTTAGTATAGAGTTGTAGACATCCACCTGATTGTCCGGATCAGGGTGTGGGGAGTCCATCGTACTTATAGATATTTTTGACTCGGCAGTGGTCGGCCAGCCATTGTCAAGTCCCACCTTCGGGCTGCACAACCCTTCATGGGGGGTAATACATGACACCAGCTAGCTATTTATCATGGGTATATTTTCAGTATTATCAGTTATACCAGACATTTTATGAACTATATGAATTATTAGAAAATAAGAAAGTATATGATTATTCAGTATATTAGGATGAATGTTTCAGGTATATGAAATGTATTGTATATTTATAATTGCATTAAATGTTCATGTTGCCACACAGTTGTATTTAATTTATTTTCTCTTACTAAGAAGTGTTTCACCCCAGAACATTAAATGATTTTTAGGAAACCCAAAACGATCGACGGGTCCTGGCCGCCGTTGAGTTTGTTGTGCTACCCCGTTAGGAGGGTAAGTCTTGTACTAGGATTAGGAGATTTTTTTTGTGGGATCCTAGATGTATTTTTGATATTTTGAGGTTGTCTATGAATACAGTATCACTGTGGATTGTAGTTGGCTCTGGTATTTTATATTTTAGGGTTATGAGTATGATGATTTACATTTACTGCTGCGTAAGTTTCGCTGTGTATGACAGGTGTCCCCGCTACCCATAGGTTTCAGGTTGACTATTTTATTTATTTTGATTTTCTTATATGGATATATAAGCAGGTTGTCATAGTTTGTTATCAGAGCCTAGGATATTAGGTTCTGTAGACTCTAGAATGCAGCAGAAATAATACCAGAGTATAGGATAAGGGAATTTGAGGTCTGGTTTTGTAGTCTAGATGCAGGACTTCCGTGGTGGTTTGTGTGGTTTTCCTAGGGTGACGATTTCAGGAAAGTCATGGTAAGCTATCGACGGGTTGGGTATCTAAGTTGTAGGATTGAACCTTGAATTAAGATAAGGAGGGACGATTTAATTAGGAGTAAACATTATATTGATTGGGTGATATGTATAGTGAAGCGGTTCTAAGTTAAGTTATTCGTTTTTCAAGGTGGACCTTGGTGGCAGTAGTGCCCACGCTAATGGGAATGACGGTACTGGACCCTCAGGCGCTGCGGGTGGTGATTCGGATACAGTCTTACGCAGCGTGGCACAGCAGGTTATGACCAAAATTTCTAGGAGTTCGAGGGAATAGGGTGGTCTGTTGGTAGGCCATGGTAGCTCGATAGAGAAATTCAAAAAGATGAATCCTTTGGCTTTCTCAAGGGGAACAGATCCTATAGTCACTGAAAATTGGGTGCAGGAGATAGAGAAAATATTTGCAGTACTACAGTATTCAGAGGAGCAGAGGTACTATTCGCTACATAAAAACTAACTGGAGAAACCGAGAGATAGTGGTCGACGGTGAAACTCTTAGAGCAGCAGAGGACAGTACCTGTGCCGATGACACGAGAGCGGTTTAAGGAGATATTTTCGACAGGTATTTTTCAGCTTCATCTAGGGAGGCTAAGATTATAAAGTTCCTGAATCAGAAGCAGAGACAACAGACCGTGCAGTAGTACGTGACGAGGTTCATCAAACTATCTTGCTTCGCCCCGTACATTGTACCAGATGAAGCAAAGAAGGTATGACTGTTTGAAAGAGGCTTGAGAAGAGAAATATATAAACAGGTGTCGATTCTAAAGTTGTAGTATTTTACTGAGCTAGTAGATAGAGCTACTATAGTAGAGATTGGAGAGCGATTGGAGGCTGAGGAGCAGACGCAGAAGAAGAGATCCACACCTTCTGATTCTCAACAGGGAGTTGGCCGTGGTTCATGGAAGAGGGGTGGCTATTACAAAGACCGAAGGCAGATGACAAGGAATCATGGATTCCAGGGTATGCAGCCACTTCCAGCATGCCCAACTTGTGGGAAGAGACACCTGGGGGAGTGTCATGCCAGGCGAGGTGTTTACTATCGGCGTGGGGAGCTAGGGCATGTGATGAGGGAATGTCAAGCTCAGATTGGTTCTGCTCCTACTCCTAGACTTACTCAAGGAGGCTACCAGGCGCCACGTGGAGGTGAGCAGAGGAATATGGCCCCAGCCAGGGTTTTTGCTTTAACATCGGGCAATGCTAAGGTTGCTCACAACGTGGTGACAGGTACAGTTAATATGTTTTCATTTAAAGTTATTACACATTTTGACTCAGGGACCACACACTCATTTGCATTTTTGGAATGTGTTAAATTGTGTGGGGCCAAAACACAAACACTAGATGATGAATTATTAGTAGCTACACTGACCGGGTCAGCAGTGAGATGTAGTAGGATGCTCCATGGTTTCCTAGTCGATATTCAGGGGAGAATTGTATCTGCTGACCTAGTGGTGCTGGATATGCATGAGTTTGATATCATCTTCGGCATGGATTGGCTAGTAGTTAATTCTTCCATTATAGATTGTCGTATGAGAGAAGTGATATTCAGACTTCCAAGAAGACCAAAATTCAGATTTACAGGGTGACGAGTGCAATATCTAGCTCGGATGGTCTCAGCTGTTTAGACGAGGAGACTACTCCTGAGTGGTTATCAAAGATTTGTAGCCTTTGTGAAAGAAATGTCGGAGAATGAATTGAAACTTATTAACACGCTAGTAGTGAAAAAATTTATAGATGTGTTCCCAGATGAATTGCCAGGTTTGCCACCTAATCGTAAGGTAGACTTTCCCATTGATCTACTTCCAGGTATAGCACTGATCTCTAAAGCATTGTACCGAATGGCGCCAATAGAGTTTTCAGAACTAAAAGATCAATTGTAGGATTTATTTGATAAGGGTTTCATATAACCTAGTGTATCCCCATGGGAAGCTCCAGTATTGTTCGTGAAAAAGAAGGACGAGTCTGTGAGGATGTGCATAGACTACAGGGAGATTAATAAAGTGACCATCAAGAACAAGTATCGTCTACCCCGTATCGATGACTTGTTTGATCAGCTCCAAGTTACACAGGTATATTCTAAGATCGACCTCAGATCAAGCTACCATCAAGTAAAGGTAAGAGTAGAAGATGTATCGAAGATGGCTTTTAGGAGCAGATATGGGCATTATGAATTCCTTGTTATGCCATTTGGTCTGACGAATGCTCCTGCAATATTTATGGATGTTATGAATAGGATTTTTCATCCATTTTTAGACCAGTTTTTTGTTGTTTTAATTGATAATGTACTGGTCTATTAGAGGAGCTATGAAGAGCACGAGATACATTTGAGGTAGGTTTTGCAGATGCTTCGGGAGAAGAAATTGTATGCTAAATTCATTAAATGTGACTCCTGGCTCAAGAAAGTTGTGTTTTTGGGCATGTTATCTCAAGAGACGGAATTTCTGTGGATCCCAGTAAAATTGATGCGGTAATGAATTAGGTTACACCGAGGAACGTCCAGGAGATCAAGAGTTTCTTGGGGTTAGCTGGATATTACTGTCGTTTTGTCGAGGGGTTCTCAACTTTATCAAGGCCTCTGACACGACTAACTAGAAATAATTCCATATTTGAATGGGATGACATCTGTGAGCTAATTTTTCAGGAATTGAATCAAAGGCTAGTCACAGCACCAGTACTGATCATCCTGTTAGGGGGTGAGGGTTATATTATCTACAGTGATGCGTCCTTGAAAGGACTTGGCTGTGTATTGATGCAGCATGGTAGGGTGGTGACGTATACGTCCAGACAATTGAAAGAATATGAAAAGAACTACCCTATCCATGATCTTGAATTAGCTGTAGTGGCACATGCACTGAAGATTTGGAGGCATTACGTGTACAGCGAGTAGTGCGGGATTTTCTCTGACCATAAGATTTTGAAGTATTTCTTCACCCAGAAGGAATTAAATATGAGACAAAGAAAGTGGTTGGATTTGATTAAGGATTTTGATTGTACTATCAGTTACCACCTAGGGAAAGCAAACGTGGTAGCTGATGCACTGAGCAGGAAGTTTGGGGAATCAACGTTGGCGGCTATGGAGATCCAACATCTGATCATGATGGATCTAAAAAGACTTGGAATTGAATTGATCAAGAGTAATCTTTCAGTATGTATCGCCAGACTAATGGTATAGCCTACTTTGCAAGAAAGAATTAAAGCCGCTCAGAAGGAACACCTGAAATTAGCAGAGGTGATAGATAAAGTGCAGACTGGCCAGGGAAAGGAATTCTGCATTTCAGATGATGGGGCTTTACGGTTCCATTCCAGACTGTGTGTTCCTACTAATGCCGGGATCAGGAAGACTATTTTGGAGGAGACTCACATATCCTTGTATACAGTTCATACTGGCAGTACGAAAAATGTATGGGGATCTACGAGAGTTTTATTGGTGAAGTGGTATGAAGAGAGAGATTGCCGAGTATGTAGCCCAATGTCTGACGTGCCAGCAGGTAAAATTTGAGCAACAGAGGCCAACAGGTCAGTTGCAGTCACTATCTATCCCAGAGTGGAAGTGGGATCATATATCTATAGATTTTGTCTTAGGGCTGCCGTCAACATTACATGGCCAGAATGCGATTTGGGTGATAGTAGATCGATTGACTAAGACAGCCCATTTCCTCCCTATCAAGATCAGCTATTCCCTTAACCATTTGGCAGAGGTCTATATCCAGTTCATTCCCATGGGGTGCCCATATCTATAGTGTCAGATCAAGACCCGCGTTTCACGTCATGTTTTTGAAAAAACTTACAGGAAGCTCTAGGGTCTCAAGTGTCATTTAGAACTGCATTCCATTCTCAGTCAGACGGGCAAACTGAGAGGATGATATAGATATTAGAAGATATGCTTCAAGCATGTGTAGTAGATTTTGGGGGTATCTGGACTCAATTCATGCCACTAGTAGAGTTTGTATATAATAACAGCCATTGGGCCAGCATTTGCATGGCACCATTTGAGGCTTTATACGGTAGGAGATGTCAATTTCCTTTGTATTGGGACGAGATGGGGGAGCGATGAGTTGTGGGGCCAGAGCTTGTACAGTAGGCGTACAATAAGGTTTAGCTCATTAGGGATATAATTAAGGTAGCTCAGAGCCGACAGAAGAGTTATGCCGATAATCGCCATAGGAATTTGGAGTTCGATGTGGGTGATCATGTATTTTTGAAGATTGCTTCATTAAAAGGGGTTATGAGATTTGGAAGTAAGGGTAAACTCAGCCCTAGGTTTATCGGTCCATTTGAGATTTTAGAGAAAGTGGGACTGGTTGCCTATAGGCTAGCTTTGTCACCTACACTATCTAGGATGCACGACGTATTCCACTTATCTATGTTGAGGAAATACGTCCCAGACCCTTCTCATATTATTAGTTATGGTGAGTTAGAGTTCAGTGATTCACTAGTCTATGAGGAGGTACCCGTACAAATTCTGGATAGAAGAGAATAGGAACTACGTAATAAAAAGATTCCTCTGGTAAAGATTCTATAGAGGAATCATATAGTAGAAGGGGCTTCTTGGGAGCTCGAGGAGCAGATCAGAGAGAAGTACCCGCAATTGTTCTAAGAATTTCATATGTAATTAGGAAATGTAAGTAAATATGTTGTATTTCTTTTATAGGTACATGTAATACTTTAGTTAGTAAGTGGTATTTTAGTTTTGGGGGAAATTTTATTTTGGTTTATGTAATCTCCTAGGACTCAGAATGTAACCATGGTATTCCTCCACCATAAGTGAGGGTAAGTAATAAAATAAGTAGACCATTTTGCCTTTAAGGGATGATAAGTTGTATGAATAGAAAATTTCGAGGACGAAATTTTATAAGGAGGGGAGAATGTAATGACTCGAAGAATAATGGTATTTAAATAATAAAGAGAGAGAGAGAGAGAGAGAGAGAGAGAGAGAGAGAGAGAGAGAGAGAGAGAGAAATGTGAATGGAAAAGAGGAGGCAGCAGGGTAAGTACATACATAGGGTTCTTTGCGACTCTACCCTAGGCAAGGGATTGTGGACGATCATGTATGGTTAAGCTCCAATCCCTATTGAAAAAGGTCCCCAAATTGAAACTTTATCTTCCCTCACTTATAGAGATCCGGACAAAGCTCTTACTGAGCGGAGTGGTTCGTGGGTCTCCATAGGCCATGCCACATTGGAACTGGCATTATTTCACTTATTTCTAATCCTAACAAGGAAAAACCCGGGTATAAAGCTATAAAGGTGCGTGAATTTAATAATTTCAGCCTACACCCTTTACCCCACACCCATTCATTATTCAGAATTAAACACATGCTTACAAAACAGCAAAGGATTATGCTTATTCAAGATATTCACAACTAATCACATGCTTAGCTAAGGCAATCAGAGCTAAACACATGCTTATTCAAGTACCAAAGCAAGCAAGGCATTCACACTTATTCATGTATATGCGACCAAATTATCAATTTGTACAAAAATGAAAGGGAGTAATAAAAAAGGCTTATTTAGATTTGAGATTGGGATAATGCTCAATTAATCATCGGCTTGACTCTCAAGTATCCCCAGCGTAGTCGCCAAGCTGTCGCGACGTCTCGGTCCCGGCCCAGAGAGAATCACTCTCTGGCAAAAAATGGGTACGACTCCGAACAAGGAAAAATGGATATGTGATTTTGAAAATGATTTTTTCGTGGAAAACAATGTGTGATGGAGTTGCTACTAACCTTTTGGAGGGTGGTTAGAACACTTGATTTGTAATGATTCGAAGAATAATGGTATTTAAATAATAGAGAGAGAGAGAGAGAGAGAGAAAAATGGGAATGGAAAAGAGGAGGCATCAGAAGCGTTCGTCAACGACATTGTATATTGGGCTCGTCGACAAAGGTGTGCTTCGTCAACGAGAAGATACCGAGAGGATGTTTTGGGGCGACTCTAAATTTCGTCAACAAAGGGGAGAGTTCATCGACGAATTTCCTTTTGACCTCGTCGACGAATCCGGCCCTATAAATAGCAAAAACCCGAAGTTCTATGTAGGAAAAATCAGAAAAAAAAAATCTCTCTCTCTCCTATGCAATTTCCCTCTCCTCTCTCCTCGATTTCAGCTCCTTCGTTCATCGGCTCGACAATCTGAGGCCACCACGATGCTCCTAGAGAAGTTCTCTCCAAATTTATGGGGGCGGATCGTTGGTGGGGTAGATTTGAAATTCATATCTACTTTCATGTAAGGCTTTTTAAGCAAAATTTGGTCTTTTCGTAGTTATTGGAAATGATATTCACGTGAAAATACTGAAATTTAGTTCTAAGAGTTGTTGAATTCAGGGTGTTGAACGGGAAACCCTGCGGGTGCAGGATGACTCACTCGAAAAATGAGCAGCTCGAAAGCATTTTAATCTCAATTTCACGTTCTCCAATCAAAAATAAAAATGTACTGAACTCAGTTCAGATTCGGGGTTTTTCAGAATTTTGGAGACTTAAAAAAAAACTTAAATTAAAGTCCTAAAACTAGCATACTTTAATTTAAAGAGCAAAAATGGAAACCCTAACCTACTCAAGGAAACATCGGAGCACGCACTAATTAAAGATGGCAACTTTGGACATAGAATTAAAACACATAATGGAAACTTAATCAAATACTCACGCACACAATAAAAACCAAACCTTTAACTAGATAAAACTTCGAACCAAAATTAAACTATTAACGATGAAGACAAAACACGATAAAAATTAAATAATTAAAATTTTACCAAACTAATTAACTAATTCAAATATTAATTAAATCTATGGAAAAATTCAACTAAGAGAATATTAAATAAACAATCAAAGTTCAACAATAATAAAATACCCTAACTAATGTTCAAAATCCAAAATTTCATTAGTTAATTAATAATAAGTAATGATAGAGAGAAGATGAGAGAGAGAGAGAGAGAGAGAGAGAGAGAGAGAGAGAGAAAGAGAGAGAGAGAGCAGAGTAGAACTGCTAGAAGTTGCAGTAGTGGCAGGGGCTGGTACTGTGGTGGAGACTACAAGGTGGAGAGGCCTCGGGCTGTGCTGGTATAGCAGCAATAAGGAAGTCCGGTGGAGAAGGCTGTGATGCTTGGGTCTGCTGCTAGAGTTGGGACGAAGCTGCTGTTCTGACTGAGATGGCTGTGGCTGAGCTGCTAGAGAAGTGCTTGGCCGAGAGTAGAGGAGCTGCTAGAGAGGGCTCACGGGTTGCAGAGAAACAAAGTAAGAGGGGAGGAAAAGAGGCTCAATTGGCTGGTGTGGTGCTACAAGAAAACAGAGGAGAGTTCAAGGGAGAGAGGGGAAGGTAACTAGGATAGAGAGGAAGAGAGAGTGATAAGAGAAAAACAAAAACCAGAGAAGGAGAAAGTGAGAAAGGAGAGAAGCTAAGGGAAGAGAGATAGCAAAAAGAAGAAGAAGAAGAAGAAGAAGAAGAGGAAGAGAATGAGAGAATGGGGAGCCCTTGGGCTGCTTGCGTAGGGGGAGGAAGAGAAGGGAATTTAAAGGATAGGGGAGGAAGCCCTAGACTCGGATCCAGCCAAGATGAATCTGACCCGGCCCGTTTGAAAGGACTTGAATTATTATATTTTTTTCATTTTTTTTTTGTTCTCTGTTCATCACAAATCTGACTCTTCTAAAGCTCGTTTCTCACAAAACTCAAAACACAAAAGTTGTAGATAATCCTTTCCTCTTTCTCCAAAAATTTGAATCGTCTCGATCAGAGTTCGGACAGAAAATGTATGCACGAAATACGAACAGGTGTTGGTTTTGGTTTTCGAGATTTTTCCAGCAACAAAAAATTACCAAAACTTCATAAATAGTGCAATAAAGTTCAAGAATGATGATTTTGGCACTTTATTAAAATATTGGACAATTTTGGACATTTAATTAAAAATATAAATCGTAAAGCCTGGGTTAAGATGCCCAATTACGTAGTTTTGACGCGTAATCACACCACCTAACTAACGTTTTGCTAGTCTCTAGAAAATGACGTGAATGAATTTCAGGGCGATGTCTACAACTACATACTCCGGTGATCATGAAATCAATGCACATGCAACACAAGCATACCATTTCACATACGAGAATACTACTAAATTTCACACAGGCTTGTTCATATTTAGTACACACAACTCCAAAGCACGTCACTTATGCAAGTTTCATCATTTATATGTCATTTAAGAGCAGTATACTCACATGAAGTTAATTAGAGGCACATTCAGAGTTAATGCAATCATATAAGTTCGAGTATAAATAGGTAAACTCTCGAGGTGTGTGTGATGTGTGTGACTCAGTACACCTAGGACGCCAGTGGATACCTACAGAACAGTTGCTTTGACTCGGCCTAACTGGTATACCCTCAAGAACACTCAAAGAAAATGGGTTCACTCATAATATGTGAGGAGGAGTGTCGCGATCAAACATCTCACATATTAAAAGAAACAACGCTAAGTATATGGAGTGGACTAGTCTGGAAAGGATCTAGCCTATCTATGAGGTGTCGGGTCCTTCACCCTAGCATCTTCTCACCTACTCGTCATATCCAACCGAGACCACCTTAGATCAACTTACTCATAAACTTGTCATGAATACATCTGAGGCATTAATCGGTTGAAGAATCTTCATACGTGGAAAATATGTGTCGTGTCCTTGTGATATGTATTTGGATCGGCATTGACATTTCATTTCATGCGCATATGTATTGTTTATTCTTTATTTTGCTCATTCTTCATTTTCTATCTTTTCTTGATCAATTAGGACAATCATAACACTTCTTTTGTAATCTTCATACCATCAATGGGAATTGAGCTCAAATAGGAGTTCATGAATTAAGTCTATCTCTAGGGGTGGCTCAGCATTCACATTTTGAGTAGGCTACAAGACCTAGGTTTTTATCTCCCCACTAGGTATCACCTCTAGCCTAGCAAATAAAAAACAAAGACTAGTGTACAAAGGAATCATCCAAAAAAAGAGAATTGAGTTCTATGAACTCTGATTTGATATTAATGCTCAAAAGGACGATAAATAGCTCAAGGATATCTCACAAGGTGTCATAGTCGCCACGGGTGTTCTCTCAGTGCTCACAAGGAACCCTAAGTGCAATGAATCACGTAAATGTGTTTATTTAGCCTCGTGAGATGCATGTAGATACAAGAAATTATATAACGAAATTAACACGAGTGTACTACCAATCGATTCTTCATGGAGTCATAAGATCATATAAAGAGAAACTACGCATGATTGACTCAAGTGTGTCATTCTTAAGTTATACATGAGTATGTAAAAGGGTATGAATCAGTGTTAAGCATGGCATAATGCAGTGTAATTCGTCAGTGCTCCTCCTTTCTTTCTCTCTTTCTTTTTGATTTTTTTTATTTTATTATTTTTTATTTTTTATTTTTGTTTTATATAAAACCCAATACGTGTACATGCACAGTGTCACATGCGAATGCTCATCCCCCCCAACTAAAGTGGAACATTGTCCTCAATGTGAAAGCATAGGGGAAATAGAAAATACTGTGCACGGGAAAAGTAAGGCATACCTGCGTGGTGAGGTAATGGAAAAGAAAAACTAAACTACGAGAAAATGGACCTGAAAACTAACTAAAAATAAAATAAGATAAAATAAAAGGAAAATAAGGGAAAGAAAAACATCACAATTGTCTGACGGAGGCTCAGGAGGAATTTCATCTGGTGGTTGCAGGTCTATAAATTGTATCAGCGGTTCTCCAAATTTAAGCCACCACAATCGATCAGTCATCATATCTGCATGAAAATCAACCTCAAATGAATTAATGCTCATCAATATACCAAATAATACGTGTGCAGATTGACCCTCGTGTGTGGATAAGAAAGGGTCTTTATTCAACATCGTGTCCAAGAAATGTGCTTCTTTACGAACTAACGTGTGATGGGAAGTTATTGGAGCAATTACCTGTAGTTCTTCAGAAGCATTAACATTAAAAGTTTTACCTGGTTCTTTGAAAATTAGGCTCTCACTAGTCTGGTCACCCTCTTTATCGGGTGTACATATCATCATACCACTATAGGAGTCTACCTCCACATTAGGCTCCTTAACATCTGATTTAGGCGGGAGTGACAGTTTCATGATTTCTTAGCTCGGAGTATGAGGTACCACTGGTTGGTACTCCGTATGAGTATCAGTCTCTTCATCAACTAACTGCTCTGCTTCTGGCCCCATTTCCTCTGTTTTTTCTTTGAATTCATCTATTTCAGCCGTAACTTTTGGTGCTAGGACAACTGGTTGCCCGACAATGAGTATCTCAAGTTGGGGAAATTCTTTCTCGCTTCTCGAAGTGGTGGTGGTCTCTACTGTCTCAAGAGAAACATCGTGTATTTGTTGGTGTGGCTGCTGGTACTCTTGAGGACTAGGCTAGGTTCCATGAGCAATTCTTCATTTTCTAAGATGTCTAGCTATGTGCTTATCACATTGATGGTGTCCTGCAATTCATTATTATGATCGACTTGAGTTTGCATAAACTGCTGGAGCATGTTCGCCATCTGAGTTATGCTATCCTCCATAAATTCTGACGGCGTACAGCTTTGAGGGATCTGTTATGGCTGGTATTGAGGCGGAGGAATATCAGGGTAGTTTGGTGGTTCATATGCATCACCACCACGAATTGTGTTGATAGGGTGTGCAGTCATGGATGCCTGAGTGTATCGTGTGTTGCACTGTGGGATATTGTCAACTAAGTAATCAAAGAATGATCATACTTGATCTGGATCCTCGCTGACGGGTTCTCCATTGCACGTGGTCTGGAAAAAATACTTGCAATCAGGGGAAAGAGCAGTATAAAAATAATCAGCTAACCTCCATGAGTCAAACCCGTGATGTGGGCAAGTACTTAGCAGATCCTTGAATCGTTTCCAGAAAGCCCCAAATGTCTCGTCATCCTGCTGCACAAAATTAAGAATCTGTTCCTGCAAAAATTGAGTTTTCTATGAGCGACAAAATGTATGCAGGAATTTACGCTCCATATCAACCCAATTAGTGATAAAGTGAGGTCTCAAAGAATGAAACCAGATCAGTGCCCTATCCTGCAAAGTAGCAAGAAATAAATTCAGTCTAATAGATTCGTTAGTTCTAGCATGAGAGAAAAACATGTTGCAGGTTAACTCAAACTCTACTAGATGCTGATAGGGGCACTCAAATTCTGACCCATAAAACTCGGGTAGCAATGACGTCCTCCCGCGCTGCATCATGAAATTAAGCTCGTCATAAGGCAAAACAGTGGAAGAGGATGTAGTGGCATATTCAAGCTGCAAAAAGTCCATTATCGTGCACGGTGCAGGTGCAGCCATTTTTCAAAACTCAATTTTTTTTTCTATTTTGTTTTTTGTTTTTTTTTTCTTTTTTATAAAACTAATAAAAATGACGGGAAAAACGCAAATTGGAGACTAAGACCGACATTCTCCGGCAACAGTGCCAAAAACTTGACTCACTAAAAAAATGAGCAACTCGAAAGCTATCCCAAGTATAGGAGTTACGTCGTGTAATATTAAGCCCAAGGGCTAGATCATCTCCTCAGGGAATGCATTTTAATCTCAATTTCACGTTCTCCCAATCAAAAATAAAAATGTACTGAACTCAGTTCAGATTCGGGGTTTTTCAGAATTTTGGAGACTTAAACAAAAACTTAAATTAAAGTCCTAAAACTTGCATGTTTCAATTTAAAGAGCAAAAATGGAAACCCTAACCTACTCAAGGAAACATCGGAGCACGCACTAATTAAAGATGGCAACTTTGGACACGGAATTAAAACACGCAATGGAAACTTAATCAAACACTCACGCACACAATAAAAACCAAACCTTTAACTAGATAAAATTTCGAACCAAAATTAAACTATTAACGATGAAGACAAAACACGATAAAAAATAAATAATTAAAACTTTACCAAACTAATTAAATAATTCAAATATTAATTAAATCTATGGCAAAATTCAAGTAAGAGAATATTAAATAAACAATCAAAGTTCAACAAAAATAAAACACCCTAACTAATGTTCAAAATCCAAAATTTCACTAGTTAATTAATAATAAGTAATGATAGAGAGAAGATAAGAGAGAGAGAGAGAGAGAGAGAGAGCAGAGTAGAACTGCTGGAAGTTGCAGCAGTGGTAGAGGCCGGTACTGTGGTGGAGACTGCAAGGTGGAGAGGCCTTGGGCTGTGCTGGTATGGCAGCAACAAGGAAGTCCAGCGGAGAAAGATGTGATGCTTGGGTCTGCTGCTGGAGTTGGGACGAAGCTGCTGTTCTGGCTGAGACGGCTGTGGCTGAGCTGCTAGAGAAGTGCTTGGCCGAGAGTGGAGGAGCTTCTAAAGAGGGCTCACGGGTTGTAGAGAAACAGAGTAAGAGGGGAGGAAGAGTTTAGGGGAGGAAAAGAGGCTCGGTTGGCTGGTGTCGTGCTACAAGAAAATAGAGGAGAGTTCAAAGGAGAGAGGGGAAGGTAACTAGGATAGAGAGGAAGAGAGAGTGATAAGAGAAAAACAAAAACCAGAGAAGGAGAAAGTGAGAAAGGAGAGAAGCTAAAGGAAGAGAGATAGCAAAAAGAAGAAGAAGAAGAAGAAGAAGAAGAAGAAGAAGAAGAAGAAGAAGAAGAGGAAGAGAAGGAGAGAATGGGGAGCCCTCGGGTTGCCTGCGCAGGGGGAGGAAGAGAATGGAATTTAAAGGATAGGGGGGGAAGCCCTAGACCTGGATCCAGCCAAGATGAATCTGACCCGGCTCGTTTGAAAGGACTTGAATTATTATATTTTTTCATTTTTTTTTGTTCTCTGTTCATCACAAATTTGACTCTTCTGGAGCTCGTTTCTCACAAAACTTAAAACATGAAAGTTTTAGATAACCCTTTCCTCTTTCTCAAAAAGTTTGAATCATCTCGATCGGAGCTCGGAGGGAAAAGTTATGCCTGAAATACGAACAGGTGTTGGTTTTGGTTTCTGAGATTTTTCCTGCAACAAAAAATTACCAAAACTTCATAAATAGTGCAATAAAGTTCAAGAATGATGATTTTGGCACTTTATTAAAATATTGGAAAATTTTGGACATTTAATTAAAAATATAAACCGTAAAGCCCGGGTTGAGATGCCCAATTACGCAGTTTTGACGAGTAATCATAGGAGGACTGGACTTTTTAGGGGGTTTTTCTCAGTGTTAGGTAAGGGAATAAACTAAAGCAGTTATTTTTTCATGCAAATTAGTATTATTTATTAGCAAATAAATTTTCAAGAAAGCATGTTTTATATTTGAATATTGGTGAGAAAATGCATGTTTGGGAAAATACTATTGTATTACAGGAAATGTAATTTTAGAATAAAATGTATGATTTTACTTAGCATTGTGGGGCATGAACATTATTTTACGTGATAAGTATTATGTTATGGAAATTTTACGAGTAAAGCATGCTTTCAGGAATTATGAAATAATACAGTACATTATGATTTCAAAGTACATGATAAATGATTTAATTATTCAGAATGATATGTATGAGATATTCGACGCAAGGCCGTGATTGATAGCAGGTGCAAGGTCATGTATGTTATATGTTTTCGACGTAAGACCGTATTTATGAAAGAATGGAAATGCTATCAATCAATTTATGTTAAATGTTATATTATCATGTACTATATGTTATCAGAACCCGGATGTTAACTTAGTTCAGTTTCAGAAGCACGGTACTATAGCTATATAGATTTGATATTTGTGTTCAGACTTGTGCTAACCACCCCACAAAGGGGTGGGAGATGGATAGTCGATGTGGCTTTCAGTGTAGAGTTGTAGACGTCCACCTAGAAGTCTGGACCAGAGTGTGGCGGGCCCATCGTACTTACATACATTTTTTACTTGGCAGTGGTTGGCCAACCATTGTCGCGTCTCGCCTTCGGGCTGCACAACTCGTCATGGGGGGTAATACATGACACCAGCTAGCTATTCATCCTGAGTATGTTTTCAGTATTATCAATTATACCAGAAATTTTATGAACTATATGATTTTTTAGAAAATACGAAAGCATATGATTATTCAGTATGTTATGATGAATGTTTCAGGTATATGAAATGAACTGTATATGTATAATTGCATTAAATGTTCATGTTGTCACACAGCTATATTTAGTTTATTTTCCCTTATTGAGAAGTGTCACACCCTAGAACATTAAATGACTTTCAAGAAACCCAAAAGGACCAGTGGGTCATGGCTATCATTGAGTCTATTATGCTACCCCATTAGGAGGGTAAGTCTTGTACTAGGATCAGGAGATTTTTGTTGTAGGATCCTAGATGTATTTTTTATATTTTGAAGTTGTATATGAATACAGTATCACTGTGGATTGTGGTTGGCTCTGGTATTTTATATTTTATGGTTATGAGTATAATGATTTACATTTACTGCTGCCTAGGTTCCGCTGTGTATAACAGGTGTCCCCGCTACCCACAGGCTTCAGGTTGACTATTTTATTTATTTTGATTTTCTTATATGGATATATAAGTAGGTCATCACAGTTTGGTATTAGAGCCTAGGATACTAGGTTCTATAGACAATAAAATGCAGTACTAATAATACCAGAGTATAGGATAAGGGAATTTGAGGTCTGGTTTAATAGTCTAGATGCAGGACTTTCATGGTGGTTTGCGTGATTTTCCTGGTGATACGATTTCAAGAAAGTCATGGTAAACTATCGTCGAGTTGGGTATCTAGGTCGCAGGATTGAATCTTGAATTAAGATTAGGAGAGATGAATTAATTAGAAGTAAACATTATATTGGTTGGGTGATATGTATAGTAAAGGGGTTCTAAGTTAAGTTATTTGTTTTTTAGGATGGACCCTGGTGGCAGTAGTGCCCACGCTAATGGGAATGAGGGTGCTGGACCCTCAGACGCTGTGGGCAGTGATTCAGATGCAGTCTTACGCAGCGTGGCATAGTAGGTTGTGGCCGAAATTGCTAGGAGTTCGAGGGAATAGGTTGGTCCATCGAAAGGCCACGGTAGCTCGATAAAGAAATTCATAAAGATAAATCCTTCGGCTTTCTCAGGGGAAACAGATTCTGCAGTTGCTGAAAACTGGGTGCAGGAAATAGAGAAAATATTTGCAGTGTTGCAGTGTTCAAAGGAGCAGAGGGTACTATTCGCTACATATAAACTTACTAGAGAGGACGAGAGATGGTGGTCGGCGATGAAACTCTTAGAGCAGTAGAGGACAGTACCTGTGGAGATGACATGGGAGTGGTTTAAGGAGATATTTTTCGACAGGTATTTTTTGGCTTTGTCTAGGGAAGCTAAGATTGAGGAGTTCCTGAATTTGAAGCAGGGACAGCAAACCATGCAACAATACGTGGCAAGGTTCATTGAACTATCTTGCTTCACCCCATACATTATACTAGATGAAGTAAAGAACGTACGGTAGTTTGAGAGAGGCTTGAGGAGAGAAGTATATAAGCAGGTGTCGATTCTAAAGTTGCAAGATTTTGCTGAGCTGGTAGATAGAGCTATTATAGCAAATATTGCAGAGCAGTTGGAGGATGAAGAGCAGAGGCAGAAGAAGAGATCCACACCTTCTAGTTCTCAGCAGGGAGTTGGTCATGGTTCTTGGAAGAGGGGTGGCTATTATCGAGACTATAGGCAGGAGATAGGGAATCGTGGATTCCAGGGTATGCAACCACTTCCAGCGTGCCCGACTTGTGGGAAAAGACACCTGGGGGAGTGTCATGTCGGGCGAGGTGTTTGCTATTGGTGTGGGGAGCCTAGGCATGTGATAAAGGAATGTCAGGCTCAAATTGGTGCTGCTCCTACTCCTAGACCTACTCGAGGACGCTACCACGCACCACGTGGAGGCCAGCAGAGGAGTATGGCCCCAGCCAGGGTCTTCGCTTTGATGCGAGGTCATGCTAAGGCAGCTAATAACGTGGTCACAGGTACAGTTAATATGTTTTCATTTAAAGTTATTGCACTTTTGGACCCAAGGACCACACACTTGTTTGCATTTTTGAAATGTGTTAAATTGTGAGAGGCCGAAACACAAACACTAAATGTTGAATTATTAGTAGTTACACCGACTGGGTTAGCGGTGAGATGTAGTAGGATGCTATATGGTTGTCCAGTCGATATTCAAGGAAGAATTTTATTTTTTGACCTAGTGGTGCTGAATATGCATGAGTTTGATATCATCTTCGGCATGGATTGGCTAGCAGCTAATTCTGCATTTATAGATTATCGTACGAGAGAAGTGATATTCAGACCTCCAAGAAGACCAGAATTCATATTTACAGGGTCACAAGTGCAATATCTACCTTAGATGATCTCAGCTGTTCAGGCGAGGAGACTACTCCTGAGTGGTTGTCAGGGATTTGTAGCTTTTGTGAAAGAAATGTCGCAGAATGAATTGAAAGTTATTAATGATTACGCGCCGAAACTGCATAATTGGACGCTTAACCCGGGCTTTACCTTTTATAATTTTAATTAAATGTCCAAATTTATTCAATATTTTAATAAAGTGTCAAAATCATCATTCTTGAATTTTATTGCACTATTTATGAGAATTTGGTAATTTTTTGTTGCAGGAAAATTCTCGGGAATTAAAACTGACACCTGTTCGTATTTTATACATAACTTTTCCATACAAGTTCTGATTGAGACAATTCAAATTTTTGGAGAAAGAGGAAAGGATTATCTACAACTTTCATGTTTTGAGTTTTGTGAGATACGGGCTCCAGAAGAGCCGAATTTGTAATGAACAGAGAATGAAAAAAATGAAAAAATATAGCAATTCAGGTTTCCTATTCGGGTCTAGGGCTTTCCCCCCTATCCTATTTAACCCTTCTCTTTCTCTTCCTACATAAGCAGCCCCCATGGCTCCCCATTCTCCTCTTCTCCTTCTTCTCCTTCTTCTTCTTCTTCTTCTTCTTCTTCTTCTTCTTTAGTTTGTTTTTTTTTGTTCTTTTCAATTCTGCTTCTCTCCCTCTGTCTCTCTTCCTTCCCTTTGTCTTTCCTCCCTCACTCTCCCCCTTTCCTCTGTTTCTCTTGGCCTCCTCTATCCTCTTGCGGTACTGCCAGCCTCCTCCACCATCTTCAGCAGTCCCCAAGCACAGCAGAACACTAGCCAACTCCATAACAGGACCACCAAAGCGCAGCAGCAACTTCCCCAGCACAACAGCAACTTCACGGCTCCGTGGATTTGTTTCTCTCTCTCTCTTTTCCTTTTTTTCTTTCTTTTATTTACTTTTCTTTGAATCTTGGAATATTGAAGAAATTTTAGTTTTTTTTAATGTTATTGGAGTTTTCTTTCTTTTTGTTTAAGTTGAGTAATGTTGAGTATTTCATTATTGTTAAATTAATCTCTTTGTTTATCTAATTGATAGTTATTTTAATTTAGCATTCTTAATTAAATTCAAATATTTTTTGTCGAAATTCGATTTAGTTAGGGTCTATGATTAGTAAAGGTTGTGTTTTTATTGTATTCCGTTATTGTTTATGTCTTTTAAATTTCCGTTGAGTTCATGTTTACATTTAAATTGTGAGTCTTGATTTAATCTCTTAATTGTGCTAAAGGTTCGATTTTTAGTAGGTTTGGTTTTTTTAGTATGTGTCTAATTTAGTTTCCATTGTGTGTTTTTAATTCCATGTTCTAGGTTGCCATTTTTAATTAACGCGTGTCCCAATGTTTCCTTGAGTAGATTAGAGTTTCCGTTTTTGCTCTCAATTTCATTGCATGCTAGGTTTAGAGTTTTGTTTGTTTCGTGTTTAAATTGTGATTGTGGTTGCGTATTTTTAATTCCATGTTTAAGGTTTCCATTTTTAGTTAGTATGCTCTAGTGTTTCCTTAAGTAGAATAGGGTTTTTATTATGGTTATTTAATTCCGTGCGTGCTAGTTTTAGGACTTTAATTTGTGTTTTCATTTAAGTTTCCACAATCTTGAAAACCCGAATCTGAACCGAGTTCAGTGCATTTTTGTTTTCGATTGGACGAACGTGAAATTGAGATTAAAACGCATTCCCTAAGGAGACGATCTAACCCTTGGACTTAATATTACACGATGTAACTCCTATACTTGGGATAGCTTTCGAGCTGCTCATTTTTCGAGTGAGTCAATTAACACGCCAGTAGTGAAAGAATTTATAGATGTGTACCCAGATGAATTGTCAGGTTTGCCACCTGATCGTGAGGTAGACTTTTCTCATTGATCTACTTCCAAGCACAGCACCGATCTCTAAAGCATCGTATCGATTGGCGCCAGCAGAGTCGACAGAACTAAAAGATCAATTATAGGATTTATTTGATAAGGGTTTCATACAATCTAGTATATCCCCATGGGGAGCTCTAGTATGTGTGTGTGTAAGAGTTAGAATGTATGAATGAGTACAAATATACTTGTGTGAGTGTGTGAATGCATGTGCATGCATGTGTGTATGTGTGAATATGAATGTGTGACTATGTGAATGTGTAAACGCAATTGTGTGCATGTGTACGCGTGAAGGTGGGAATGCATACGTGCATGTGTACGTGAGAAATTGCGTGCATATATATGCACATACATGGGAGGGTACATGAATGCATCCACGAATGAGTATGTGAGGGGTGGCATGCATGCATACGTGAGTGGGTGCTTGTGTAAGTGTGTGAGAGAGGGTGCGGGGGGTAATGCATGGGTGATGTACACGTGGGTGTGTGTGTAAGTGTGTGAGAGAGAGTTAGTGCATGGGTGATGTATATGTGGGTGTGTGTAGCAGTGGGTGTGAACTCCAGGGTGTGCTCTAGTATGTGCAAACGCGTGTGTGTTTATTGTGTGCGTGTGGTATGTGCAGCAGTGTGTATGTGTGTGTATTAGTGGTGCTGTGTTAGTGGGTGTGTTAGTGAGTGTGACAATGAGTGTTTATGTGGGTGAGTGTTCTAGTGTGTGTGGGTTACTGTGTGCATGGAAATTGTATAAGAAACTCCCAATATATGAACAATATATATATATATATATATACATAAATATATGAGCAATATATATATATATATGACAAACCACAATATGAACAAGTAGAAATGTAAACAGAGCAAATATATATATATATATATATATATATATATATATATATATATATGAGTGTGTGTGCTCCGGGAACTCACAGCAGAGAGGGAGAGATACCGGTGAGTGCAGGTGCAGATCGAGGTGTTGCTGGACTGAGGAACTATAGAGGGCTACTATGGAGTTGCTCTGCTGCAATGGCAGCAGGTTGCTACTGTGGGCTTCACGGTTGTTGTAGAGGAGAGCCTCGGGTGTTCTGGTGTGGTGATGGTCGGGAATCCGAGAGAGGCTGTGGTGTGGCCGAGAGGCAGATGACCTTGCTGGTGATGGCCGCTACTGGGGTTGCTGCTACTGATGGTTGTGGGTAGTGTGGGGAGAGCACGCGGCCAAGGGTGGTTGAGGTCGGGCGTTCTCGGGGAGATCTAGAGCTCACGGCGGCTCTACTGCTGTACGTGAGTTAATGCCGCGGGTGGTGGCAATAATCAGAAGATGGAGCTGGAGCTTGGCCGGTTATGGCCATGAGACAGAGGGTGGTTCGGGCCGCTCTGGTCTGGTTTGTGGATGGTGGGTGAGGCGAGCGTGAGGAAAGGAGAGGTTAGGGATGGCGGCAGTGCTGGTATAGAGCGGAGAGAGAAGGAGATGAGGGCTGGTTTCAGAACTGGGGCAGGGCGGAGGCTCTGGAGGTTGAAGGGGTGGTTGCGGTGAGCTAGTGATGGTGACCAGAAGTTGCAGCGGCGAGAGTGAGAGTGAGAGAAAGCGATATGAGAGAGAGGAAGGTGGTCCGGATCTGCTGGTAGTTATGGAGAAGGGAGAGTTTGGATGTAGATTCTGGGGGTGCTCGCGGAGGTTGGCCGAGAGACAGAGAGGGAGGAAGACAACAGGGGTTGGCCGAGAGGGTTGGTGATGGCGGCCGGTGCTTGCAGGGTTCAAACTTCAAAGAGTGAGCGTGAGAATGAGCGGGAAAAGAAAGTGGGAGAAATGGAGAGTCAAAGAAAGTATGGAAAGGGGGTGAGGGATGGGAGATCGCGCTGGTATGTATGGAGAGAAAAAAAATAATAATAAGAGATGGGAGACAGACCGTGGCGAGCAAAACAAAAAAAAAATGTCAGAGCCGGGTTCTGGGAGAATCGAGAATCAAAGAGAAAAGAATGGAGAGAGAGCGCCCCAAATGAGGGCCTCGCCAGCGGGAATGAAGAAAAAGGAAACTGAACAGTTAGCTCGATTAAAATATGTCGGGATTCAATAAAAAACGCTGGTACTCGATTAAAACACCGGGGTTCGATCAAAATTCCATGGGACTTCCAAAATTCACTAGATCTCGGTTAAAATTTCAGGGCTCGATTAAAATCCAACGGGACTCCAAAATTCACCGAAAATCAAAAATTCGACAGGATTCAATCATATATCCTCCCATTCAGGATTCAAGTAAATTTTTCATATATCGGGTCTCCTTAAGATAGCCTGGTTAAAATTGGGTGTCGATAATATATATTAAAAAATGAAAGAAAAAAGATAATATAAATCGATGTAAGAGAACTAGATAGTGGAACCTAAAGGGAGAAAATACAATAAATTTTAAAGTAAAAATGATCAAATACGAGGATTAGATCACAGAAGATGGGATAGATACAAATACTCTTTGGAATAGATTAGCTAGTTCTATTAAAAATACAGCAAAAAAGATTTTAAGTGAATCAAGAGAAAGATTTTCGAATAGCAAAGAGAGTTGGTGGTGGGATAAAGATATATAAAAAATCATAAAAATAAAAAGAATTTGGTATAAAACGTATAAAAAATGTAGAAACAAAGATAACTTTGAAAAATATAAGGAAAGAAGAAAAGATATAAAAAAAAAAGTCATTAATGAAGTTAAATATAAATCATTTAATAGTTTGTATGATTAAATTAGGTACAAAAGAAGAGGAAAATGATATATTTAAACTTGTTAAAGTTAGAGAATGGAAGAGCAAGGACTTAGGAAATGTAAAATATATAAAAAGTGAGGATGATATTGTTTTGGTTAAGGACGAAGATATTAAAAAAAAATGACGAAATTATTTTAGTAACTTGTTTAACGAAAATTAAATAGAAGACTTAAACTTAAAATTGTCAAATGGGGAAAAGACTAAAAATATAAGATTTATTCGCAAAATTAGAATTAACGAAGTGAAATTTATACTAAAAAAGATGAAAAATGGGAAAGTTATGGGAGCAGATAACATTCCAATTGAAGTTGGAAATGCTTGGGTGATAACAGAATTATATGGTTAATTAATTTATTTAATATAATTGTAAAAACTAAGAAAATGTCAGATGAATGGAAGAAAAGTACTTGAATACCTATATACAAAAATAAATGAGATATTAATAAGTTAAATACAATATTACATATTTAATATTAGTTTAAAAAAAATTTGTAAAATATGAAGGGTATTCAAGATTCGTTTTTTTTTTTTTTTTCTCTTGTAAGAATGGCTGGAAGCCGCTTAGAGTTTTTTCAATTGATTGTGTGTGTGTGTGTGTGTGTGTGACAAGAGGCTCTCTCTGTACTTTTATATTTAAAAAATAAATTATGATTGTAAGAACAAATTCATAACTTTTTTATAAATAAATATATAGTATGTTTGTAATAGTGGTCATCACAATTTATGATTCGCATATGCTAGACCCCTTTAAAAATGAAACACGTTCAATGAATCATGGTCGACATAGATTAATTGTAGAAACTATCCTAAACAAGTTAATTTAATATTTTATTCTTTTTTTATGATCCCATTCATCTTGAAAGTATACACTATTAGTTTGCACACACTAATATTCCACTCATTTCCCCCAAATTCATTGTGATATTTCTGAACATCTGATCCTGCACCTTCTTTAATGATATTTCATTAATTTTATTCTATTATATAATCACATTATCAAGCAAAATAACATAATATGGTTAATTTTTTTTTTTTTTTTTGACAATAATGAATTTGTTCCAAGTATAATAATTGTCCCAAAGTCATCTTTGTTAATCCAATCAAGGTCAATGTTTATTAATCTTGTGGCAATACAAGGTTTGAAATAAATAAGAGATGGTTCTCAAACAGATGTAAACATAATTTTAAAAAAAAAATTAGAAAGAGAGATAGAGTCAAAATAAAAGCTATAGTGATGAGGACATTTATTGTAGAGACTCGGAAAATATAATTAAAAAAATAAGGAAAATGAATTTTTGCCTGAGGCGGGAGAAAATTGGCGACGTTTTTATGAAGGGGAAGAAAATCGGCAACGGTTCTGATAAATTACCGCGAGTCAGTAACGGGGAAATGGTCATTTCTGGACCAGTTAAATAGAAAAATGGCCATGGTTTTCTAAGAAGCATAAAAAACCGGCGACGGTTTTCTCTAACAATGATGGAAGTATAAAATCCTACAAGCCTATCTTATTTATAAAATTTACTTGTTCCTCTCTCTCTCTCTCTCTCTCTCTCTTAAAAACACACGAACCATCTTCCCCTTCTCTCTAAAATTCTACCCGTTTTAAGCCTGAATCAATGATCTGGAACCACCATGACGATCAGGGGTCGATTCTCTACAAAGTTACCAAAGCAAAATTTCAGTTTGAGGTTCCGGGATACCATCCCAAAACTGAGGTAAGGGTGTTGTTTGGGTGTTTATGGTTGGTTTATTAATTTATTGAAGGTATAGGTTTAGATGTGAATGTAATTTTGGGGTTGAACTGAGGAATTAGGATTTTGTGAAATACAGGGTTTGGTGCGTATACAGCAGGCAAGCTAAGGATCCTAGTCGGAGTTTTCTTAGGAACCTAGGTAAAAATGATAAATAGTTTATAGTTTAGGAAATTATGAATATGTGTGTTTGAGAAAGATGTGAGTATGATAATTATTCTGGGTATTCAGTTGATTGACAGAGAGATATATATGTATAATTTCAAGGTTTTGGAATCATGAATGTTGTAGAGACGTGAGTTAGAAATTAGTAAACGAGTTCAGTTAGTCAAGTAAGAGAAATATGCTATGCTAGCTAAATTAGAGATTTTTACTAATAAATTATATAGTATATGAACAGGAATTTTCTGGAAAAATTATATAGTTTTACATGTTATAGTACATAGGTTTATTTATTTAATAGTGTGGCATGAGTAAATATTAGTTCAGTCCAAAATTTACACAATTTCTAAAGTATTATGATTTACAGTATATATATATATACAGAAAGATGATTTATGGAATTTATAGGATGATGATTTACAACATATATAACAGAAAGATGTTTTTATAGCATTTGTAGTATACCATGATATACAGATTACAGAACCATAACATTTAGATATTTCAGTTTATTCAAATATTTTAGTTTATTCAAATCAAATTTTACAATGTTATGGTTATTACAGTTGAACATAATCATGGTAAAACAGTATAATAAATATAAATTAGTATTATACAATATCAGACCCTGATGGATCAGTTCAGATTTCATAGCACAGTACTGTAGCTATTTCAGTTCAGAGTGCAACCACATGTCTCAGATAGTGTGTGAATTTATCAGTAGTCGATCATGCCTAGGGAGGTACTACAGATTACCCAGTACACCGGCTTGAGGTGGCCGATCTGACTAGGGAGATTTCAGTTGACTTATCCTGGTAGGCCAACTAGTGTGAAGTCCCGCCTACGCCCGCACAACCCTGTCATGAGGGGTTTAATCATGACACACGGCCATCTAGGGAAGTTTTTACATGTAATGCCCCGAACCCATAAACTTGGGTCTGGTGCGTTATACCTGATAATATCCTAAAAAAATAATAATAATCCTTACATACATACGTAGCAGAAAACATAATCATAATCTCCACAAACATAGTTCTACAATACCAACATTCCATAATACTAGAGTTTGCTATATACTAACTATAATCCATAATAAACCAACCATCACCTGCAATTCCATAAACACAAACATCTCCTAACTATAATTCATAATAAACCAACCATCACCTGCAATTTCATCAATACAAACATCTCCAAAACATTTCAGTATTTCCACAACCATCCTTACTCAACAGCCATAAAACATAAAGGCAAAAAACATAAACATATACATCCCCAAAATATGCTAAACATATACCCTTTCTTATATAGTCCTCAAAATGCTAAAATACCCTCGAGCTCTTAAGCCTAACCTCAAGGATGTCCTGAAAAAGAAACATTCATATTCAGGTGAGACACATCTCAGTAAGGAAATAAAATATACATAATAAAATAGCGTGTGGTCAACATGAGGTAAATAGATATCATTTTAATTACATTTGAAAATTATTTACATAACTCTGAAATCATTTTCTGAATCTAACAATCACATGTAGAAATTTACCCACGAGATTACTCAAGGATAGGGGTAATTACCCGCCCATACAAGTAGCACTCCTCTGCTCTGATACATAGGTAACCCTAAGGTCACGACTAAAGCATACTAGGGTACTCACCTTACTCAGCAAGTTCTCAAGTGTTAACTTGATCTCGTACTCACGCATTCAATAATAGTTTACCTGCAAAGGCCCTAAGGATAGGGAAATCTATTCGCCCATACAAATAGGTTCCCTCTGCCCTAGTACGTTATGCAACTACTGCCACATCTGAAGCTACTAAATGCACTCACCTTTCCTAGCAAGCCCTCAACTGAAGAGTTTGCCTCGCCTAATCGTAACATGTGCTACATACATAGATACTTCTAATATCATAATACTTTATTCCTTTCTGTCATTATTCATTCATACACATCTGTTCATATTCATAACTTAACGTTGCATTTCATTTCACTTTAAGTGACTTTTTCCCATTTACATCGTTCACATTTGTCATTTCATTTCATGGTCATTTCATTGCATAACATTTTCATTTCATTCCTTCGTACTACAGTTGGTCCTTAGCCATCATTTGTTAGTCCACATAGAAATGCGCTAGAATATGCTAACATGACTGTCTTTCAACTATCTTACATTTACATGATTGCATTTAACATACACAAGCAACATTGTCCATATCATATTTTATTATCAATACTTTACTTACTTAGCCTGCATCTTATACATTTAACATATATTTGAGAACAATTTAACAGTAAAATTCATATACATTCCTTACAAAATATGTCAATCCACATTTAACATTTATATGCTGAAAATACATTTTATTCCTTACTTACTTCCTTAGAAAATACCTTTCACTTTCATTCATTTACTTTCACATATACATAACTATATAAACATTCCTAGCCTCAGAAAACATGGTTTTACATGGTTGACATTTTAAATCCACATAAAAACGCACACACACACACACACACACACACACACACACACACACACACACACACACACACACACATATATATATATATATATATATATAACACTTAATCCATTTTAATTCATGAAAAAACTGATTTAATATATAAATTTCCCCCTTACCTGACTTCAAACTACACTGGCAGGATCCCCAAATCGATACCCACAGCATTCACTTGGACCCTAAATCAAAAATCCTAACTTAATTAAAATAAATTCCAATTAACTCAAATCTTAAGGAAAACACTTATTTACTATTTCTAACACTCCATACAACATTATTCAATAAGGAAATCCCGAAACAATTCACTTACCCTGATTTTGGGATGTTTCCCAAACCTCACAACCCAACGATCAACTCCTACAGTCTTGTTAAGAACGATCCTACGAACCTCGTGGTGGTTTCGGATCGTCAAATCGGGTCAAATCCGACTCGAAATCGAAGAGAGAAGGTGGGAAAACCATTTAGAGAGAGAGAGAGAGAGAGAGAGAGAGAGAGAGAGAGAGAGAGAGAGAGAGAGAGAGAGAGGAAAGTGAAATCCCGAGTTTCTCGCTGAAAAATGAGAGAAATTCTATTTATAAGCAGGGCTTTCGTCGATGAGACACGTGGATTCGTCGACGAGGCAATGTAGAGACTTCTTCGACGAGAAGAAACCTTCGACAATGAAATTCAGAGTTCCAAAATATACTCTCTCAGGATTCCTTCGTTGATGAGGAATAGAGTTCCTCGACGAGCTTTAGAAAGACATTCATTGACGAAGACAAGACATTCGTCGACTAGACCTGCTTTTCTTTTAAAAAAAAAATCCTTCCTTTTCCCCTTATTATCCATTAATTCATTCCATTTATTATATTTTCTAATTATTTAAATTCTTGGATCATTACATTACAGTTATGTATATATATAAAAATTTACAGAAAACGGCAGATATATATTTACAGTTACTAAAAGTATGATTAAATAGAAAGTACAAAAACAATTAAATTTTAAGCCATATAGGTGAGTGTTATATTGTACTTTATCTTACATGATAGTTCAGATTCAGATGATTAAAACATATTGTTTATGTAAACTCAGTCGCCACACACTGGTAATAGCATTTTCGTCTTACTAAGAGTTGTCTCATCCTAGTAATTTAACACATTTTAGGTGACCCAACTAGACGAGCAGATCAAGCTCGGAGATAAAGGGGACGTTTGAACTGCCCTGTCTATAGGGTAAGTGTTTCAGAGAGATGTATTTTTGAGTAGATCTTAGGAGGTTTGGTGGATGTTTCTGGAGTGATGTGTATGTATATTTTGGAAAAAATACTGAAATTCTAGTATTGTATTTATGGTATTATGATTTTATGTTTTTCACTGCATAGGTGTGTTATCTTATGAACAAGTATTCCTCAGTGCCCACTTTGGAACTGAGATGTTATAGTAGATGTTATTAGGGGTATCAGAGTAATACAACTATCTAGCATAAATAAATAAAAAATTATATGAATTTTTGGGTCGTTACAGTTTGGTATCCGATCCTAGGTTGCTAGGTCCTATAGACTCTAGTATACAGTTGAAAACAATATCAAAATGTAAGAATTCAATTTTGAGAAGGATAGAAATTGGGATAGAATAGAATTTCAGAAGAATAATATTGGGAAATTAAGATGAGAATTTAGGGTTCTATTATGAAGTCTAGAAGCAGGAACTTTGGGGTAGTTTATGTGATTTTCCTAGGGTGACAATTTCAGGAAAACCATAGTAAACTATCATCAATTTCTTTTTCCATATGGTAGGACTATACCTTAAATTAGTAATAAGTGTAGCAGGATGTCTTAGTTAGATTAATGTAAGAATAGCATTTTGAGGTTCGGATTCTCAAAATAATTTGATATTATTGCAAAATGGACCCTGGGAACAGCAACATGAATACTGGAAATAGTGGCAACGTAAGGCCTTTCAGCATAAGTGGCAGTGACTCTGAACAAATGATGCGTAGTGCAGGCCAACATGTCATGTCAGGTTTAGTGCAAAACTTTAGGGGATAGAACTATTCACCAGCTGACCCGAGCTACTCTATCGAGCAATTTACCTATATGAATCCCTCGACTTTTACTAGAGGAGCCAATGGTATCGTTGCGAGGGAATGGATCCAAGAGATGGAGGGTATATTGGCCAGTATTTGTTGTGTAGACGAGCAGAAGGTTTTGTTTGCTATTTTTAAAATGACTGGGGTGGCCAAGCATTGGGGGATGTCGATGAAACTACTCAAAGAACAAAGGCCAGATTTAGCAACCCTGACATGGAACCGTTTTAAAGAAATTTTCTATGATCGATATATTCACTCTCCCCCTAAAGATGCCCCAGACAGAGGAGTTTATAAACTTGAATCTAAGGAAGAGACCTATGCCTCCTAGATTCCAGGTAGGTACCAATCAGGAGCCTTGGAGAAGGCATGAGGGCAGTGGAAGTCAGAGACAAGGAATGGAAGATTGGGCTGAGTAGGGTAATTCATCACGTCCTCCTTGTCCAAGGTGTTACTGGAGACATTCTGGAGAATTCTGAGTTGGAAGGAATGTTTGCTACCGATGTGGTAGATCGGGTCATGTATCACAAGACTGTCACATGCAGTATAGTTCAGCTCCAGCTCCCAAACCATTCTAAGGTAATATCTAAGCGCGTAAAGAGGCCAACAGGGAAATACCGTGCAAGCACGGGTTTATGAACTGACGCCGGGAGACGCTGAGGCTGCTAAAGACATTGTGATAGGTATTCTTACTGCTTTGCCATATAAAGTTGTTGTTTTGTTGGAATTAGGTGCCACCCATTCTTTTGTGTCGTTGGGATATCTTAAATTATCTAGGATTGAGACACAGTTGTTAGATGTTGAGTTGTCAGTAGCCACACTGACTACATCAGTATTGAGGTGTAGGAGGGTACTTAAAAACTATCCACTAGGCATTCATAATAAAGTATTACCAGTCGATCTTGTGGTATTAGACATACAGGGGTTTGATGTGATATTGGGTATGGATTGACTAGCAGCTAATTACGCCAGCATTGATTACGATAAAAAATACGTGATCTTTAGATTCCCAAGTGAGCAAGAATTCAAGTTTGTGGGATCACGAGTGCACGCCTCGCCATAGTTAGTATCGGCTATTCAGGTGAGGAGGCTACTTCAGGGTGGTTGTCAGGGGTATGTTGCATATATAAAGGAGCTGCCAAAGAAAGAATTGAAACAAGTTGATATTCCAGTAGTCAAAGAATTTTCAAATGTTTTTTCTAGAGGAATTACCTGGCTTACCACCAGATTGAGAAATTGAATTTGTTGTGGATTTACTACCAGGGTCAGCACCAATATCTAAAGCACCCTACCGAATGGCTCCAGCCGAACTGAAAGAATTGAAAGATCAGTTGCAAGAGTTATTGGATAAAGGATTCATTAGACCTAGCATGTCACCGTGGGGAGCACATGTCTTG
The DNA here is from genome assembly GCF_029873635.1 of Malania oleifera. Classification (NCBI taxonomy): domain Eukaryota; kingdom Viridiplantae; phylum Streptophyta; class Magnoliopsida; order Santalales; family Ximeniaceae; genus Malania; species Malania oleifera. The sequence goes on from NC_080427.1 coordinate 82,194,275, forward strand.
TTTGTGAAGAAGAAAGACGGGACTATAAGGATGTACATTGATTATAGAAAGATAAATAAAATAAAAGTCAAGAATAAATATCCTCTTTCTAGAATTGATGATTTATTTGATCAGCTCCAGGGGACCTGGGTTTACTCCAAGATTGACCTTCGGTCAAGATATCATTAGGTGAAAGTTAAACCAGAGGACGTTTCAAAGACAGCTTTCTGAACCAGGTATGCACACTACAAATTCTTGGTCATGCCATTCAGCTTGACTAGTGCATCGGCAATGTTTATAGACCTAACGAATCAGGTATTCCATCAATACTTGGACTAGTTTGTTGTGATATTTATTTATGATATACTAGTCTATTCAAAGAGTTTTTAGGAGCACGAGGATCATCTAAGGTTAGTGTTGCAGGTATTAAGGGAAAAGAAACTATACGTTAAATTCAAGAAATGTGAATTCTGGCTGAGGCAGATCACTTTTCTCGGGCATGTGATCTTTGGGGATGGCATATTAGTTGATATGAGCAAAATAGAAGTAATGGTAAATTGGGTGAGACTGGGGAATGTACAGGAGATTAGGAGTTTCCTAGGTCTGGCAGGATACTATCAACGTTTTGTGGATGGTTTTCTAGATTATCGGGTCCACTGACGTGACTCACGGGGAAAAATGTGAGATTTGAATTAACCGATAAGTGCGAGTAGAGCTTGTAGGAATTGAAACAGCGAATGGTCAATACACCCGTATTATCTATTCCATTAGGAGAGGATGGATTTGTTATATACAGTGACGCATCCCAGAAGGGACTTGGGTGCATGTTGATGCAGCATGGGAGGGTTATTGCTTACACTTCTCGATAGCTTAAAGAGTATGAGAAGAATTACCTAGTACATGATTTAAAATTAGCTACAGTGGTGTATACTCTAAAGATTTAGAGGAATTATCTTTATGGTGGGAGATTTGAGATCTTCATTGATCATAAAAGTTAGAAATATTTCTTTACCCAAAAAGAATTGAATATGAGGCAAAGAAGGTGGTTGGAGCTCATTCAAGATTACGATTGTATTATCAGCTACCACTTAGGGAAAGCAAACGTGGTAGCTAATGATTTGAATCAGAAATTAGTAGGAGTAGCATTGTCAACAATAGAGATTTAGAATCCAATTCAGATGGATTTGGAGAGGCACGGTGTGGAGCTAGTAGAGGATGATCATCAAGCATTTGTTGTCAACCTAGTGTTACAGCCTACCTTGTAGGAGAAGATTAAAGTTTCTAAGAGGAATGAAGCAGAATTGGTTGAATTGATGGATAAAATACAGGATGGACAGGGGGAGGAGTTAAGTGTTTCAGAAGATAGAGCTCTGAGGTTTCGTACCAAGTTGTACGTACCTGCAGAAGCTGAGATTATGAGAGCTATTCTAGAGAAGGCACACAGGTCCCTTTACATAGTGCATCCTGGAGGCACTAAAATGTATCAAGATCTTTGAGAATCCTTCTGGTGGAGTGAAATGAAGAGGGAGATAGCTAAGCTTGTACAGCAGCTTTTGACGTACTAGCAGGTAAAGGCTGAGCACCAAAGACAGTCGGGATAGTTGTAACCACTCCACATCCCTGAGTGGAAGTGGGATCATATATCCATGAATTTTTTGACAGGGTTACTGCCGGCGTTGTATAGACAGAATTCTATTTGGGTGGTCATTGATCGATTAACGAAGACTGCTCATTTTCTCCCTATTAAAGTCAACTACTTTATGAACAAACTGGCAGGGCTATATATCTAGGAGATAGTTCGACCCCATGGTGTGCCAGTATCTTTCGTTTCAAACCAAGACCCACGTTTCACGTCACGGTTTTGGAGGAGTTTGCAGGAATATTTGGGGTCTCAGTTAGCATTCAGCATCGCTTTCCATCCTCAGACTGATGGGCCGACAAAGAGGACGATCCATATACTTGAGGATATGTTACGAGCTTGTGTACTAGATTTTGGGGGTAGTTAGACCCAATATATGCCGCTGGATAAGTTTGCATATAATAACAGCTACCAGACTAGCATTGGGATGGCACCTTATGAGGCATTATATGGTAGGAGGTGTCATTCTCCACTATACTAGGATTAAATGGGTGAGAAGCGAGTTTTAGGACCAGAGTTAGTGCAGTAGGTGTACGATAAAGTCTGACTTATTATAGATAAAATCAATGTAGCTCAGAGTCGGCAGAAAAGCTACATAGATACTCATCGTCGGAAGTTAGAGTTTAGTGTGGAAGATCAAGTATTTTTTAGAGTAGCAACGCTGAGGGGAGCTATGAAATTTGGGAAGAAGGGTAAGCTGAGCCCTAGGTTTATTGGCTTATTCGAGATACTTGAGAGAGTGGGTCCAGTCGCTTACAGGCTAACTTTACCACTAGCTTTATCTAGGATTCATGACATATTCCATATTTCCATGTTAAGGAAATATGTCCTAGATCCCTTCCACGTGATCAACTATGAGAATATAGAGCTTAGAGATACTTTAGCATATAAGGAAACACCAGTGTAGATTCTAGATAGAAAAGAACAAGAGTTGCGTACCAAAAAAATTCCACTAGTAAAAGTACTATGGAGGAATCATGCAGTAGAGGAGGCGTTGTGGGAGCTTGAGGAGGAAATAAAATAGAAACACCCATATATATTTTGTGGAGACCAGCATTAGATAGGAAAAGTATATATAGTTTGGTTTTATTAAATGCAGAGCATGATAATGTATGTGTACGTTGTATTACAGATTATAGAATAGGTAGTATTTTTGTTTTTGAGAGAATTTACTTTTATGTGTATACTTGTTATCTCTCAAAACCGTAAATTGTAACCACAGTATTCCTCCGCCATAAGTGAGAGTAATTAATAAAATAAGTAGCAAATTTTCCTCAGAGGATGGTGTGTAGCACAGATAGCGAATTAACAAGGGGAGAATATAGAGATTCGAAAAATATAATAAAAAAAATAAAATAAGGAAAATGGATTTTTGGCTGAGGCAGGAGAAAACCGGCGACGGTTTTCTGAAGGGGGAAGAAAACCAATGACATTTTTGATAAATTACCGTGGGTCATTAATAGGTGAACGGAAATTTATGGGCTGGTTAAATAGAAAACTGGCCACATTTTTTCTGAGAAGCATAGAAAATCAGCGACTGTTTTCTTTGGTAGTGCTGGAAGTATAAAATCCTGCAAGCCTATCTTATTTATAAAATTTACTTCTTCCTCTTTCTCTCTTAAAAACCCATGAACCATCTTCCCCTTTTCTCTAAAATTCTACTTCGTTTTAAACCTAAATCGACGATCTGGAACCACCACGATGATCACGGGTCGATTCTCTACAAAGTTACCGGAGCAGAATTTCAGTTTGGGGTTCTGGGGCACCATCCCAAAATTGAGGTAAGGGTGTTGTTTGGGTGTTTATGGTTGGTTTATTAATTTATTGAAGGTATAGGTTTAGATGTGAATGTAATTTTGGAGTTAAACTGAGGAATTAGGATTTTTTGAAAAACAAGGTTTGGTGTGTATATAGCAGGTAGGCTATTTATACGATAACACACCTACTTAGATTTTAGAGTACGGTACCGTAGCTATTTCAGTTCAGAGTGCAACCACATATCTCAAATAGTGTGTGAATTCATCAGTAGTCGATCATGCCTAAGAAGGTACTACAGACTCCCCGATAGTCCAAGTTGAGGCGGCCGATTTGACTAGGGAGATTTCAGTTGACTTATCCTAGTAGGCCAACCAGTGTTAAGTCTCGCTTATGGGCCGCACAATCCTGTCATGAGGGGTTAAATCATGACATACAGTCATCCAGGGAAGTTTACAGTATATATACATATATATATATATATAAATTTACAAAAAATGGTAGATATATATTTAGAGTTACTAAAAGTATGATTAAATAGAAAGCACAGAAATAGTTAAATTTTAAGCCACATAAGTGTGTGTTATATTGTACTTTATCTTACATGATAGTTAAGATTCAGTTGATTAAAACATATTGTTTATGTAAACACGGCTGCCACATATTGGTAATAGCATATTTCGTCTTATTAAGAGTTGTCTCATCCTAATAATTTAACACATTTCAAGTGACCTACTTAGACGAGCAAATCAGGCTCGGAGATAGAGTGAACGTTTGTACTACCCTGTCTGCAGGGTAAGTGTTTTAGGGAGATTAATTTTGAGTAGATCTTAGCAGGTTTGGTGGATGTTTCTGGAGTGATGTGTATGTATATTTTGTTGAAAATACTGAAATTCTAGTATTGTATTTATGATATTATGATTTTATGTTTTCCACTGCATAGGTGTGTTATCGTATGAACAGGTATTCCTTGGTGCCCACTTTGAGTCTGAGATGTCATAGTAGATGTTATTAGGGGTATTAGAGTAATACGATTATATAGCATAAATAAATAAAAATGATATGAAATTTTGGATCGTTACATTTATTTTATTGTTAAAGAAGAAAATGAAGTATTTAAGTTTGATGTCTTTCAATTGTAAAAAGAAAAAATTGAATTGTTTGGTGGTTTTGTTTACGTAATTCAAATTGGCATTGTAATTTATCATACACAAAGGTTTTTTTTTCAAATATATATAATTGTGTTTGGATTTTTACACGTTGAATCCTCTATCAAAACTTTACTAGCTTGCACATGATAATGTGATTTAAATTTTGTGAATAAATACAAGAAGTTATAATTTTGCATTTTTTATAAAAAAAAATATTATTATCATTTAATAACAAATTCTAAACATATTTACAAAATCAAATCCCGTGCATAGCATATCTAGTTTACAATTTTAAAAATAAAACTCATAAAAATGCATTTCTATGAAGGTTAAGACTTAGTCAAATGGAAATATTGAGAGAAAAAAAGAACTACTATCTATGTTATGTTGTTGCTAGGAAGTAATACTACTTTTGGTTTTGGATTTTGGACCTACCGTATCATTCTTGCAAGAGATATGAATCCTTTTTTCTTTTTCTTTTTTCCTAATCCTTCCATAAATAGATTCATTCTTTTCATAAAATAAATAGGAGGTAGAATGAACAAAGATATCTTTTTCAACTCATCTTTGGAGTTGAGTATCTCATTCAAGAATTATTTTTTGTATTAGATAACCACTTTACCTAAAAGTTTAAGTTGTTAGGTTGTAGGCCAATGATGTATATCAAGCTTTAACATTCCCCCGCGCATGGAGAGATAAATAAATGATAATTAACAACACAAAATAAATGCGGGCAACAAGACTAGAACCCAAGACCTCCTAGTAACCAAAGCTCTGATATTATGTTAGATTACCACTTTACCTAAAAGTTTAAACTATTACATTGTGGTCCAACAATGTATATCAAACTTTAACATTTTGTTGAGGAAAAAAAATGAAATAAAATAATAAATTTGTTCTTGAGTGACTTTTTCACTTGAATCTAATAGGAAAAAAGGATGGAAGGTGTGAAAAGGGGAAAAAATAAATTTAAGGATTGTGTTTACAAGCATAAATATCAAACATTGAAGTTAAATTTACATGTAATTAAACAATGGAGGGTGGACCTTTGATTAACGGTAAGTTGCTCCTTTGTGACCGGTTGATCATGGATTCAAGTTCAATTAAAAGAAGAAGAGTACTTTTTACCCATCTCTCTTCATTTTCTCTCCCAGTATGCTAAAATTGGAAAGATTGGTATAGATCCAAACAAAAAGTAGCCATTCTATTGTCTTGCCTCCTTCTCCCTCCCATCTAACCCATGTAAAAATCAAAATGCACTTCTATTCACATCAATTCTATCCTTCCACCTTCCTCCCGATTAAATACAATACAATATAATGTACGCATGAATGAGCACATATACCATCAGAGGTCCAAAATCTATAGATCCTCAGTAGGGAGTGGTTAGGAAGAATTAAGTTACACGTAGTAGATCTTATGCATGAAAATGAAAATGGCCCATGGAATGTCACCTGCTCAATTAATGGTGGCATACCATTATATAGTATGTTTTTTTCAAAAAAAACCTTGGGCCTGGGTGCAGTCCTACTGCCCCAAACTAGATTACATATTTGGTAAATGAAAATTATTGCCCCAAACAATATTATATATTTGGTAAACGAAAGTAGAATGAAACAAGATGAAATAAGTTCAAACTTATCACTTAATTTCTTTAACTTTAAAATTATCACTAAATTTCTTACAGATTCCTATTCAAATTTTCATTCCATTCCATTATTGGAGATGGATTCAGCGCAGCACATAGCACATGGCACAATTGAAGATTGACGTCTGCCAATTTTGTTTTCATATTCCCTTATGATTCCATTAGTTAGTTGTTCCTTTTCTTTGCCCAGTTGTATATAAAGGGTACTAATGTATTTCCTTAGTTAGTTACAATATTCTTTGGTGATTATATATAAACACACGTTTGTAAGCTTGCTGAAACAAGAAGAAATACAGAGAGCATCCTTTTCTTCTCTTTTCTCTAAAGTATTCTTCTACAATTATCCCTGCATTTCCATTTCTAACATGGTATCAGAGCAGGATTCAAAGGCACTTAATGTTGAATATGATGATGCTTCTAAATTCTTCAACAAGAAGAACTCTTCTGACCGATACCTGAACCTTTCTGACCCTTTTAACCCATTCCGAATTGAGAATGGTGATAACCTTGCTGCTGCATCAGTCTTTGACCTCCTTACTACTGATAATTATTTTAGTTGGTCGCGTGCTGTTAGCCGAGCTCTTCATGTGAAGAACAAACTTGGATTCATCAATGGCACGCTTCTTAAACCTTTTGATTCTTTAGATGCTTTTCTTGAAGCCTAGGAGAGGTGCAATGATCTGGTTGTGTCTTGGCCGTAGAATTCTATAAATGCTTTTGTGAAATCAAGTATAGCTTTAGTTGTTGATTCCAGAATGCTGTGGGTGGAACTTAGGGATCCTTTTACTCAACAAAATGGACCTTGTATATTTCAACTTAAACATGATTTAGCTACTTTATCACAAAGTCAAGATTCTATCACTATCTATTTTGGTCGTCTCAAAGGTTTGTGGGATGAGCTTGCTGTGTATGACCCTCTTCCCATTTGTGACTGTGGAAAATTGAAGGTTCTTCATGATCGTTACAATTGAGATTGTGTCATTCAATTCCTCATGGGATTGTCTGACTCTTACTCAAACACAAGAGACTAGATTATGCTCCTTGATCCCTTATTACCTCTTAACCGAGTGTTCTCTATGGTTCAGCAACAAGAACGACAACACCAAATCATTCCCACCCCCGCCCCTTTTGACCTTATGGCTATGATGGCTAGACCTACCTACAATCCCACCAAATATCCTCCCAAGTCCTCCAACTCAAATACCCTAGGAAAAACATCCGATCATATTGCTCCCAATGTAAGATTCTAGGCCACTCTCTTGACAATTGTTTTACGATTGGTAATGTTGAACCTTCTTTGTGTACACATTGTCACATGACTGGCCACATTGTTGGTAAATGTTACAAACTACATGGCTATCCCCTTGGACACAAGCTCCTTAGGAAACCCAGAAGTTTTGCAGCCACTACCACCCACACCAATGCTCTTCCAAAGGTTGATCATGAGGTTGATCCAACTGAGTCTATGGCATTTACCAAGAGCCAATATCAACAACTTCTTGCTCTTTTGCATCCCAAGGAACTTAGCTCACCCACGGTTGCTCTCTCTGTTGCTCAGCCCTCTCCATCTCCATCTTTCAATCATGTCAGCACCTCTCGAGTTTCTAGTATGGCCATTTGTTCAGCCACACACACAGAGAATATTAATAGCTCACGCACCTCACCTTGGATAATTGACATAGGAGCAACTGATCATATGATTTGTTGTTCCTCTCTTTTTACATCCATAACCACTGCTATTTGTTACCAAGTCAAGTTACCTAATGGAGAAGCAGTCCCTATTACCCACATTGGTGTTGTGAAAATCTTTGAGCACTCAGTGATAAATCATGTCTTGTGTGTGCCTTCCTTTCTGTTGACTTTTTAAGTCCGTCTCTTATTTTGATTATGACAAACCACAGTATCTCATATGTGTGCTAAGTGTATGAATAGATCTACCTTTCTAAAGCACAGATGATAGATGAGAAATGGAAGCTAAGAAGCAATTAAAGGAGCACATATTTCGGCGCATTCCATGAAATCGTAGAGGAGCAAAGCATGAAGTTTTCATTTATTTTAAGTTGTATTTTTATATTTATCATTCGGGTTTGTAATAATGAATGCATGGCATGCATAATAGGACTATAAGCTCAGTAATGACCATAGGAAAAATCAAAACCATAGATGGACCTTAGGGATCAAGTTGACCGACGCCGAATTTTTAGGGTATATGCTCAAAGACCTTAGACTGAGCATAGGTCCCAATATGTTGCATGAAAAAGCCCCCATAAATCTTAGAAATAATTATCATGTGAATAGGGGTGATTTCAAAAGAAAAATAAGACTTAAATGCACAAATCTTATATGGTCGGTCGATCAAACTTAAACCTACAAAGACTCTGGGTCGACCAAACATCCCCAGGTCAACAGTTGACTATTTGGTCAACCGAACCAAAATACACTAAAACCCTCGGTCAACTGAACCTCTCCACGGTTAAAAGGTTGACTAGTTGGTTGACCATTTCTAAAATGAACTGCAATGTCCTAGTCGACTAAACTGGCACGTGGGGAAACCCCAACGCCTTGGTCGACCGAACTTGAAGAAAAAAAAAATGGTCTGGTCGATCGAACATCCCAATTTGGTCAATCGAACTTGCTCCAGTCAACCGAACCTTGGAGGTTCAAAAATCGCCTCAAGTCTAGTCGACCAACACCTCAGTTCAAAAGCACCCTGGTTAACAGAACTGAGTAACCCGGTCAACTGAACCTTAAAAATGGTCGACAGAACCTCTCAGGTTGGTCAATTTTTAACTGCAATAAAATAAGGTTAATTTTATCTAACCTTCATTAATATTTTCCAAAAAGACTCATGTGTCCCTCAATGGTTATATTTCTATGAATGTTTATAAATATCAGTTCATTTGGAAAGATTAATGATGGATTAGAAAATATCATTAGCAAAAACTCTCTAAATTTCAAAACCCTCGTTTTATCTTATACAAGCCATAAATCCATCTCTTACTCATCCTACTTGCTAAAATCCTTTGGTAAGAGTATTATTGAGATTGTTTATATTGGCTCACACTCTCATTGTATGTGTTTGATGTTGATTTTTTGAGAGTGAGCTTAAGAGTCCCCCTGTGATTTAATTCATAAGTCTTTAGTGGGAATACTCTCTAGAACTTGTGAATCTTGCATTATTGTTACAAGTATTCAAAGGCTTGCTCTTGTGCTTTGTGAAATATTTTTCAAACAATCTTGATTTCAAATATCTCTTGTACTAGAATTTTGAGAAAATCATCTTAGAGATATTTTGATTATATTCTCTAAAAATCTTTGAAACCCAACTTGTGGTTGAAATATATTTACATATTGTTTCAAAGATAGATTGGTAATACACTATTGCATTAGATTGCTTATTGACATTGGATTGAGTGTTATTGCACATATCTGCACTGAGCTTATATTTCCTATCATCTGGAAGTGCATTGATTATTGGTTGTGCATATTGGTACATAATTTTCTTGTATTAGAAGTAACTTTATTTGTACACAAAATTTCAATTGTATGTTGTATTCTAGGCGTGGCCTAAGGGGGTTTGATCTAACCTGTAAGGATTGGTAGGGCCTTCTCCGCCCTACAAGGAGAGTGTGTAAAGGTTGAGGTCAGCCCTACTTTAATTTGACCTAGTTGTAACCGATGTTGTTCCACCTGTTAAGTGAGCCGTAGTGGAATCCTTGAACTTGCGAGTTAGAGGCGGGGACGTAGGCAGTATTGAATCAAGTGTAGCACATGCTTGAATGAAATATTTTATTGAAAATCATAATCTGAAACATGTTGATTTGCCACAGTCATTTGATTTGTCATATGATTTTGCATGTGATTGTTAAATTTTTAGAATCATTATGGTTGTGGTTTTCTGGTTATATTTTAGTATGTGCTTAATTGATAAACTAGAATAATGTTTGCTTGCTTGCATGATCTTTAAAGTTTCCTTTTTCTACAAGCACCCCCAGTATTTCTTGACAACATCCTAAAGGGGATATATATATATTTATTTACCCGTACTTTTGGCAAGAAATTCTTTCAAATCAAAAACTATTTTATCTCTTGCCTTATTATTATTGTATACTATATGATTTTAAATTACATAACTAGTTCAGTAACTTTACATAAAAATGCATGTGAACTAGTTAGACTGTGTTTGTGCTCAAACCAACTATTTGCTATCATATGTCATGTGCTTTAAACTCAAATCTTCCACGGGTCTTATGATATGTTTCAATTGCAATGGTTTGTATATATTTATGGTCTAGCCTTGTTTTCATGTTATTTAAATCTTTTAATGACCAGTTATATTGTTTGTGAACTTAATTGCAACATTTTTCAAGAACAGATATATTTTTATACCCTTTTGCTTATGACAACAGGGGGAGAAGTGTTATAAGAGCAAAATTAGTCTTTTCTCCCTGATTCTTTTGTTATTCAATTTGAAAATGATAGCAGTACTTAAATACACAACTTGAATTATTATGAAGTCTTCATACGTGTATGGGAATTTTATTGAATATCTTGTTTTAATGCGTATTGTTAGGGAGAGCCTTGTTAGGCGAACCCATTTTGCTCATGTATTTGTCATCATAAAAAAGGGGGAGATTGTTGACCTTTTAAGTCCGTCTCCTGTTTTGATTATGACAAACCATAGTATCTCATCTGTGTGCTTAGTGTATGAATAGGTCTACCTTTCTGAAGCACAGATGACAGATGAAAAATGGAAACCAATAAACAATTAAAGGAGCACATATTTTGGCGCATTCCATGAAATTGAAGAGGAGCAATGCATGAAGTTTTCGTTTATTTTAAGTTGTATTTTTATATTTATCATTCGGGTCTATAGTTATAATCCTTGGTTTGTACTAATTAATGCATGACAAGCATAATAGGATTATAAGCTCAGTAAGGACCATAGGAAAAATCAAGACTAGTTGGTCAACCATTTCTAAAATGAATTGTAACGCCCTGGTCGACCGAACTAGCACGTGGGGAAACCCCAACACCCTTGTCGACCGAACTTGAAGAAGAAAATTGATCGACCTAACATCCCAATTCGGTCAACCAAACTTGGTCCGGTCGACCAAACCTTAGAGGTTCAAAAATCGTCTCAAGTCAGGTCGACCATCACCTCAATTCAAAAAAACACTGGTCGACCAAACTGAATAACACAATCGACCGAACCTTAAAAATGGTTGATCGAACCTCTCGGGCTGGTCAATTTTTAACTGCAGTAAAATAAGGTTAATTTCATCTAACCTTCATTAATCTTTTCCAAAAAAGACTCTTATGTCCCTAAACGGTTATATTTCTATGAATATCTATAAATACCTATTCATTTGGAAAGATTAATGATGGATTAGCAAATATTATTAGCAAAAACTCTCTAAATTTCAAAACCTTTGTTTCATCATATGCAAACCATAAATCCATCTCTTACTCATCCTACTTGCTAAAATCCTTTAGTAAGAGTATTATTGAGATTGTTTATATTGGCTCACACTCTCATTGTATGTGTTTGATGTTAATTTTTTGAGAGTGAGCTTGAGAGTCCCCTTGTGATTTAATTCATAAGTCTTTAGTGGGAAGACTCTCTAGAGCTTGTGAATCTTGCATTATTGTTGCAAGTATTCAAAAGCTTGTTCTTATACTTTGTGAAATATTTTTCAAACAAACTTGATTTCAAATATCTCGTGTTAAAATTTTTAGAAAATCATCTTAGAGATATTTTGATTATATTCTCTAAAAATATTTGAAACCCTACTTGTGATTTAAATATATTTACATATTGTTTCAAAGATAGATTGGTAATATACTCTTGCATTAGATTGCTTATTGACATTGGATTGAGTGTTATTGCACATATCTGCACTGAGCTTGTATTTCCTATCATCTAGAAGTGTATTGATTATCGGTTGTGCGTATTGGTACATAATCTTCTTGTATTAGAAGCAACTTAATTTGTACATAAAATTTCAATTGTTTGTTGTATTCCAGGCGTGGCCTGAGGGGGTTTGATCTAACCCGTAAGGATCAATAAGGCCTTCTCCACCCCGCAAGGAGAGTGTGTAAAGGTTGAAGTCAGTCATGCTTTAATTTGACTTGGTTGTAACCGGTGCCTCTCCACTCGTTCTGTGAGTTGTAGTGGAATCCTCAGGCTTGTGAGTTAGAAGCGGAGACATAGGCAGTATTGGCCGAACCCCGATAACATATCGTGTGTGCAATTTATTTACTACACATGTATGTTACTTTCAATAGTCTGTGAATGCTGCGAAATACTGTTTGTGGAATTGAAATCAACTTAGAAAGTTTTAAATACCCAATTCACCCCTCTCTTTCAGATAATTACTTTTGATTATATTCTCTAAAAATATTTGAAACCCTACTTGTGATTTAAATATATTTACATATTGTTTCAAAGATAGATTGGTAATATACTCTTGCATTAGATTGCTTATTGACATTGGATTGAGTGTTATTGCACATATCTGCACTGAGCTTGTATTTCCTATCATCTAGAAGTGTATTGATTATCGGTTGTGCGTATTGGTACATAATCTTCTTGTATTAGAAGCAACTTAATTTGTACATAAAATTTCAATTGTTTGTTGTATTCCAGGCGTGGCCTGAGGGGGTTTGATCTAACCCGTAAGGATCAATAAGGCCTTCTCCACCCCGCAAGGAGAGTGTGTAAAGGTTGAAGTCAGTCATGCTTTAATTTGACTTGGTTGTAACCGGTGCCTCTCCACTCGTTCTGTGAGTTGTAGTGGAATCCTCAGGCTTGTGAGTTAGAAGCGGAGACATAGGCAGTATTGGCCGAACCCCGATAACATATCGTGTGTGCAATTTATTTACTACACATGTATGTTACTTTCAATAGTCTGTGAATGCTGCGAAATACTGTTTGTGGAATTGAAATCAACTTAGAAAGTTTTAAATACCCAATTCACCCCTCTCTTGGGAATACACAAATTCCAACATTTTATTTTAATTTACTTTCTGCCAAACAACTTGCTAAACATGCTTCCTGCAGCCTAATTTTTTCTGTATGATTCTTGCTTTCTTCAGGACTTAGCTTTTTGAACAATGATTGGGATAGGTGAAGTCAAAGGTGGCCTTTATCATCTACTCAGCTCACGGGTGTCACCTTCTGCTCCAGTTGATGCTTGGCCTACTTTCCTAGATAAAGACCACTTCAGACCTCTTTTTCAGATTTATGGCACTATAGACTTGGCCACATCTCTCCTTCCAAATTACTTTTAATTACTGACCCCATTGTAACTAGCCATCTAAAACTCCACAATCAAATACCATGTTCTATTTGTCCTTTAGCCAAACAACATCTTTTTCCTTTTCCACACTCTAAGCATTCATCTTTACATGCTTTTGATATTGTCCATTGTGATATTTGGGGTCCCAACTCCACCATTGCCGCTAATGGATCTCGTTTCTTTCTCACACTTGTCAATGATTTCTCTAGAACAACTTGGGTTTATATGCTTCGAAATAAATCGGAATGCTAGTACTTGTATTGTCACCTTTTGCAATCTAATTGAAACACAATTTCAGACAAAAGTTAAGATACTTAGGAGTGACAATGGGTTTGAATTCCAAATGAAAGATTTTTATCAGACCAAAGACATCATACACTAAAGGAGTTGTGTGGAAACACCCCAACAAAATGGGGTCATGGAGAGAAAACATCAACATATCATGAATATGGCTCGCGCATTATGATTTCAATCACGTCTCCCTCTCAAGTTTTGGACTGACTGTGTTCTAATAGCAATCTACCTCATTAATAGAACCCCCACCCCCCCCCCCCTCCCTCCTTCATAATAAAACCCCTTATGAAACCCTCTTCCATATCCCATCTCGTTACCAACACTTAAGAGCCTTCAGGTGCCTTGCTTATACCTCTACACTATCTCATGGGAGGAAGAAATTTGACCCCGATGGTAGAGCGTGTGTTTTTTTAGGACACCTTTTTGGAATTAAAGCATATAAATTACTTGATTTACAAACTGAGCAAGTTTTTCTATCCCAAGATGTCCATTTCCATGAAACAATTTTTCCCTTCCATTCCCTACTACCCAAAACAACATCTCCTTCTCTTTTTTCTCCTTCTCCTCCTCTAACCACTATGCCACACCCTATCATTTCTTCTAATTCCCACCAGCTTCCTTCTCCTCCTCACATCACTCTATCATTACCTACTAGGGGTGAGAATAATTCGGGGAAACATGAATTAACTGAATTAACCGACCGAAATTGGTCGGTTCGGTTCGGTTAAGAACACAAGATCGGTTGGTTCAATTATGGTTTTACAAAGTTCGGTTAATCGGTTAATCGATTATGTTAAGAGGAATGTTAATTCGGTTAACTGAAATAACCGATTTAATAATTAATTAAAATTTAAATATAAATTAGTATATGTTAATTTGTTAATATGTTAATTAGTATATGCTAATTTGTTAATATGTTAATTTGTTAATATGTTAATTAGTATATGTTAATTTGTTAATATGTTAATTAGTATTTGGTAAAAAAATCTATAATTATATTATGTTTTATTAATTAATTTCAAATTAAGTTAAATTTGGTTAACCGAATTATCCAAAAAGGTAATTCGGTCGGTTCGGTTAACAGTTCTCATTAATCAAAAATTTCGGTTAATTTGGTTAATTAACCAAATTTGGCCGAACCGACCGTTTGCTCACCCCTATTACCTACTACTATCTTTCCCAAGGAACTACACTCTCTTTCCCAAACCTCTCCTTCCCCTTCCCCTTCCCCTTCCCCTATTTCTTCCCCACCATCCACCTCTCCTATCCTCCCTCGCAGGTCACCTAGAACCGTAAGCGCACCCAACTATCTATAGGATTTCCACTGCCAACAAACTACCCTTATTGCTCCCATCCCAGAGTTGAACAAGCAGATTTTTTCTTCCTCAAGTACACCCTTTCCTATCAATCTCTTTCACATCCATATAAAGTCTTTTCCACCATTATTTCCACTCACATTGAACCACAAACTTTTAAACAAGCCATTAAGGACCCTAGTTGGTGTCAAGCTATGGATAATGAGTTGGCTGCCTTGGAAACAAATCACACTTGCGAACTCACTGCTTTACCACCTGGAAAAATACCTATTGGCTGTAAATATGCCTACAAAATTAAATACAATTCTGATTGCAATGTTGAAAGGTTGAAGGCAAGATTAGTAGCTAAAGGCTACACTCAACTTGAAGGGGTCGATTACCAAGAGACATTCTCTCCAGTTGCAAAACTAGTCACCGTGAGATGCATTTTAGTTGTTGCATCGATTAAGGGTTGGCATTTACATCAATTTGATCTCAATAATGCCTTCTTACATGGGGATTTACATGAAGACATTTACATGACCAAGCCTCCCGGCTACAAGAAAGGTTCCCCTAACCAAGTTTGCAACTTACTCAAAAGTTTGTATGGCCTCAATCAAGCATCGAGACAATGGTATTCTAAACTCTCCAATGCTTTACTTGAATCTTGTTTCTCTCAATCCAAGGCTGATTATAGCCTTTTCACCCGCGATACAAATGGCATCTTTATTATTTTACTCGTTCATGTTGATGACATACTTGTCGCAAGCAGTGATCTCAATGCTGTGAATGACTTAAAGACTTTTCTATATAGCAAGTATCAAATAAGGGACCTTGGTACATTGCAATACTTTCTTGACATAGAGATTGCAAGGTCATCTAAAGGGATACATTTATGTCAAAGGAAGTATACACTGGACATTATGGCAGATTTTGGTACCTTGGGCAGCACTCCTACTAAGGTTCCTATGGAACAAAACCTCAGACCCCAGTGTCTTTATCAGACCCCAGTGTTTACAGAAGACTAATTGGTAGTCTGCTGTACCTCACTATCTCTCGACCAGACATATGTTTTAGTGTTCAAACTTTAAAAAGTCAATTCATGGCCAACCCCACTAATACCCACCTCCTGGCAGCTCAAAAAGTTCTTAGATACCTCAAGAGTGCCCCTGGTCAAGGTCTCCTTCTCCCCATTTCTTCTTCCTTTCAGCTTGAGGCGTACTGTGACTCGGATTGGGCCTCTTGTCCTGACACCAAAAGATTTGTAGGGGACTATTGCATCTTTCTTGGTTCTCCCCTGATCTCTTGGAAGTCTAAGAAACAACTTTCACGCTCATCGGCAAAGGCAGAGTATAGATCAATGGCTACTACATGTTCTAAGTCAACATGGCCATGGTTCATCTTATCTACTTTTCAAGTTCTTCATCCTCAAGCAGCTTTACTTCACTGTGATAACCAAGCTACCCTACACATCTCTACGAACCCTGTTTTTCCACGAAAGAACCAAACATATCGAGCTCGATTGCCACTTAATTCATGACAAAATCGAAGATGGAAGCCTCTGCACTCGTTATGTCCCTTGTTTTGCTCAAATTGTCGACACCATGACAAGGGCTTTGTCTTCAAAAGTTCTTTACTCTCACTAATCCAAGATGGGAGTCGTAAATCTTTACACTCCATCTTGCCCCAAGGGGGGGGGGGGTATTGGAGATGGATTCAATGCATAACATAGCACAACTGAAGATTAACGTCTGCCAATTCTATTTTCATATTCCCTTATGATTCCATTAGTTAGTTGCTCCTTTTCTTTGCCCAGCTGTATATAAAGGGCAGTAATGTATTCCCTTAGTTACAATATTCTTTGTTAATTGTATATAAACATGCGTTTGTAAGCTTGCTGAAACAAGAAATACAGAGAGCATCCTTTTCTTTTCTCTAAAGTCTTCTTCTACGATTCTCCATACATTTCTATTTCTAACATCCATTCCTAGTATATTTTATTAAGCAAACCAAACACAACCCAAAGAGGCAGAGAATTTCCGGATGGGCTCCGCAGATGTTCAAAAGCCTGGATTAGAAAAAAGAGGGACAAGAGAAACACACTTCAAACATTCATTGCCACACAAACCAAATTTCAAACCCCGGAATTTTGGACGGCAAAGGGAAAATATACCCTCACAGCAGTCTTTGGAGAGAAAAAGCAGACCCTTCTCTGAACATGAAAAATCATAACCAATAATAAATTTTCAAAGAATCCTCTAATGTAGCAAAGCTCAAAATGGCAGGAGGGCAGGATAAATACAAGAAGAAGAACAGAAAGAGGAGAAAATGAACAATAAATAGAAGAAAATTGAAGAAAAACCTATACACTTTCAATTTTTGTTCTTTTTGCCTTCCAAGCTTGTGCCATCTTTTAGAATTTCTTGGGCGTCGTTATCCATCCCAAGGGTGAAGAGGGCTGCCGCTTGAAGATAAAAGGCAATAGGCCACTCAGGAGACACCACCTGAGCCTGCATCGCATCCCCAAGAGCTTCTTGTGGCATGTCACTCATCAAGTACGACAAGCAGCGCCTCGCATACACAGTTGGCGATACCATGGTCCCACCATCAATAAACTACAAAGGCGAAGAAAACATGTATTTATTGCCTAAGCAAACAAGAAATTTTAGCGAACGCACAGCATACAGCTCGCTTGATTAATACATGCTAAAAACTAAAGCCAGACCTAAATGAAAGCGGTGTAATAGCACCAGCTGGAGTCTGAAGATGCCACAAAAATCTTGACAGCTCAGAACGCATGGGAAGAAACGAGACTTAAATAGACTTTCAAAGGGCTTGATTTTTAAAATTTTTTGTGCCAAAGCAGAATCCTAGACATGCATAAACTGATGTATGAGACATTGTTTAGTTGACCTCTATTTGTTTTCCTTCCATGTAAATATCTAGCATTCCACATTTATACTATCAATGTACTCCAGTCAATCTAGCCTCATATATATATATACATACGGAGGATTGGTGAAGTTCAACTGGGTCATCCCTTGACCTCTTTGTCTTTATATATAACAACGTAGTGTAGTGTATCAGTTCTTCAAGTTTTCTGTTCAATGGTCCGCATTCTTGTAAAAAAAACTTATGGCGCAGCATGCAAAGTGATAATAAGATTGAAAGGTATGATAGAGAGAACTTGGAATAAAATAAAAATGGATTCTCAAACAATCAACTCACTTGTGTGTAGCAATCAATGGCAGTTGCATAGTCTTTAGCTCGAAAAGCAGTGTCTCCATGCTTCTTAGAATTCAATGTCTCCTGCATCTGATTGGTCCACATTTGAAAGGAAAGCTGCAGGGAGAAAAACATTAAAGAATATTGATACTGAACAAGGTAACAGAAAAACATCAGGAATAAAAAAACAAAATTATTTATGCAGATACAACACTAACTACAGCATCCAGGGCAATGGGTTGGAGTCCAATGTAACATGGATGCAGCTAGATATACATCAAAGGTTTTGGCATTCATCATTCTGTTGCAATGCCAGAAATCTATGATGCATGTTTTGGAGCAATGGATTTGAGTTCCAGACGCAAGTGAAAGAGTTTTGACCAAGTATCCCTACCCTATGCAGCAAAATAGCACCTCTCGTATTCATGCTATCTTAGGATCATTAATAATAAGCCATGATCAAATCTGGTCTCACTTCAAAGAGACCAATATTTCTCATGAATCTAAATAGGCTGGTCATGAGTTGCAACTTCTTTGAAGGCTTCAAGCTAAATACATGTGCATCAACAGTTGGATAACAAGTTCCACTTGGATTTCACAAACAAAGATGTTAATATTGATTTGGTGATTAGAAGACGCAACAATTAAAAAGCCGTTAGCTCCCACCAGGCCACCATATGGCTTAGCCTGCATGAATTCTTTTCCACATTTTGCCAAATCAAAGACAACATCCCGAAATTGGTTTAGTGACAAGAAGATATGCTCAACCAGAATACAAGTAGGATATGAAACAAATACTTCCTGAATTAATGCAGCAGCATAATGAGCACACATGCTTAAGGAGAAAAGAACAACAGAGCTAAAGCAGTGAACTTAAAAATAAATGCACGAAGAGAAATTATTACTATGCATAATTTCTCATTTTGCTGAATGAGACAACAGAACCAATAATGCATACTGATATGAGCAAGAACACCAAAGTTGAGATTGGGACAATTGCAAACCTCGTTGGCAATCCCTTCATCATCCTTGTATCCAATCTTCTCCAACATTTCATGAATAGCAGTGAGATCCATTCTCAAGCATGCTTCGCCAAAAGGCGTTAGTGCCAATGGTTGTGTTGAGGTTGCAGTTTCACGTGGTATACCCATCAGAACATAAGATGGGACCTGCTAAAACACTGAATGAGAAAGTATACTCTTCTCAAATAAATTATTTAACCCGTGGTTTGAGCAGTTGTCATTTTGATGACAAGAGTGATTGTAGATACCTCTGTTTCTTTCTGAAGCGAAATGAGAGCAGTAACAAGGGACTTGGCATTTGGTCGCTCACGAGCTTCATACTGCAAGCAACGGGAAGCTAACCGGACCAACTCAGTCCCATCATCATTTGAGAAATGACCCTCCAAACAAGAATCCATCAGCATCAGGAAATTCTTGCCACGAATCAGATCTAGTGCCTGCATATATAGACAGTGGAAACCTCAAATAAACCCAATTTCGCCAATCAAAATGGTGATAATATGATACCACTTAACAGTGAGTTTTGAAAACGTATTTGTCTTTGCTATTCTAATAAAACTGTCTAAATTGTGTCACCTAGGGGGGAGTCTTGAAAGTTATTGCATATTTTAAGAACATTAGCTAACTTTTAAGTCAATTTAATAGTTTTTGTTTCTATGAGAAGGCATAAAAAAAATTGAAAACTATACGCTAAGAAATTATGTATTTAAATGCTGTCTAATTTATAGGGTGGAATTAAAATCTCGAGCTTTTTTAGAGAGGATACCATACTTAAAATTTCGTAGTTTGAATTTACAGGGGCAACATTCTATCATATTAGGATGCTCTTAAACAAGCTTTACCCAAATGATTTTTTAATATGACCAGTGTCAACCCTGATGACAGGACCAAAAGAGGGGTTTTAAAGACTTTGCAACTGCATTTGGAAACAGAGAATAGAAGTCTTAGATTTGGATTTATGTGAATTTTGACCAAATTAAATATACTTCAAAGGTTAGTCTACATAATTAACTAATAGAATGGGGTCATTACCATACAGTAATGTCCTTCCAGAAATGTTAGGAATCTAAGTGGAGTGTAACGACAAAACAAGAGATAATTTAAAAGATTAAGAATTTTACATGGCTTGGGGGAATATGCTTGCCACTCAAAAGATCTAGCAACATAGTTCCAAAGCTGTAAACAACACTTTCCGGCGTCACTCTACCTGTCAATCATAGATATATTTACACTAATGTTAGAAGGCATGGCAGTCATATACTCATATATCACAAAGTTCTCAGAAAGGTACACTCTGACCTTGTGTGTGTGTCTGCATGTGTGCGCACATGTGCATGTGCATCTATGTGGAAAGCTACGCCAAGCTATATTATATAATATAAGCATAGATTAAGGTGTTTAGGACCTCCATACAAGTGAGAATGAAATTACATATTACACATTCATATGCTCCAACACATTCACACTTATTAAATTAGTCTTTTTAAAAAAAAAAATAAAACAAAGGAAAAAGTTTTAAAAATAAACTGTTTCAAAAGCATCCATATTAATATTTATACACTGACACACACAATAGAAACATGTATCTTTGCAATTCTTACTTAGTGGGAGTAGCAAACTTCTAGATTAAGTCCATTACATGAAACACGCATTTCATATAACTTGATAAGGATGAAACACGTATAAACCAAAGTCATCTCGAGGCCCCAAGCAAAGGGCAAGCTTTGACTCGATAAGTTAGAGCTAGACTTGCTTTGAGTGCTAAGACAACTGAAATCAGCCCAAACCCAATCAAATGTGTTTATCAAAAGGGCAAAAATGCATATTTACATTATCATTTTTCTGCATATTACATGCATTTCATATAACTTGATACGGATGAAACATGTATAAACCACAGTCATCTTGAGGCCCCAAGCAAAGGGTAAGCTTTGACTCGATAAGTTAGAGCTAGACTTGCTTTGAGCGCTAAGACAACTGAAATCAGCCCAAACCCAATCAAATGTCTTTATCAAAAGGGCAAAAATGCATATTTACATTATCATTTTTCTGCATATTACATGCAATATAACCATGTGCACTTCAGATGCCTCATAACACATTGCATAATTTTTTCTCTCTCTATATTCTGTGCTCATCTCAAGCAAGATAAAATGCCTTAGTTCTGATCAAATCAAAGTAAATATAAATTTATAATTATTTAAAATATCAGTGATGCCTTAGTTACAAACCCAAATATCAAGTTAGGCTTAATCAATGAAAATTTTTATAGAGATACAATGGGTATAAATTGTACAAAAATGGTTGACAATTAATTATTTAACCAATCTGAGCAACCTAACCAACCCAACCAAGCCCAGACCAAGTTGGCCTTAGCTGCAGCAGCCTGTTAGAATCTCAGTGTTGACATTAGAGTGGTGTCAACCCAAGAGAACCATCGAGGTTGTAAACTCAAGCCTCACAGATAAGGCAAGGAACACATGAAATTTGAGTTTCTTAGCTCACAAGAAGTAGGTTTCAAGCCTCATCCGGAAGAAGGTACAAGCTCTAAAAGGTATAATCACAAAACAGATGAATTAGCCAATGCAAATTGGGGAGCAACTAAAGCACAGTGTAGAAACCATAAATCATAATTTCATTGGTTTCTATTCTATGCAACCAACAATCTATTTTCCTAGCCAATGCAAATTGGGGAGCAACTAAAGCACAGCGTAGAAACCATAAATCATAATTTCATTGGTTTCTATACTATGCAAGCAACAATCTATTTTCCTAGCTAAGGGTCTCACCACATTTCATTCTTTTTCCTTATCCTTCCCATGATATAGCCATAAAAGAATGGGTCTATATTGGAATAACATTGTATAGCATCCTTGTGTGAAAGAAAATTTCTTAATTTGGAAATCTACATCTGTTTTCCAAAAGAATTACCAGTTCTCAGGTATTCTGGAGGGGTGAATGCCAAGTTCGTACTGTAACTCTTGCCATCCCTACTATTCTTCATGAGGCCAAAGCAGGAGAGCCTCGGATTACCATCCTATCAACAGCAGAGTGCAGGTATGAGCCTGATGATAAAACAGATTGGAGATTGGGTAAGAGATGTAAAAATGATTTACTTGATCAAACAAAACTCTGTAAGCATTGAGGTCATGATAGAGTGCCCTTCCTTTACTGCTACAATATTCCAAAGCTTGTGCAAGATACAAAGCCACCCTCGATCGCATAGCCCATTTCATGGGCTGTGTCTCCCCTAAACAAATTCAACCAGCAAACAACAATGTCATCTTTACCCTGGAGCGACACCAAGACAGGGAAGCATTTAATGCAAAAGTATCAAGCTCATGATATTTCATAAAGACAGAACTTCTTCGAGTTCAACTTCAATCCCAAAAATGAAACTAATAATAATAATAATAATAATAACCCACACACACATGCCCACCAGCGCACCCATACATTCCCATTTCATCCTCCGGTCCAACCAAATTAGATCGTATCAGACTCTAATTGGTTCTTTAGGAGTTCCACACCATCACAGCAGTCCTTTCCTTTTCCTTCCTCTTTTTTTTTTTTTTTTAATTTGGGTAATGTCCAACTCACCATAAAGGCAACTTCAAAACCCTAAAAATGAGGAAAATCTTCAGCTCACTTTCAGTAATTACTGAAGCATGTATGCAGTTCACTTATTACTTACTCCCACCAAGAACTAATAAATGCTTACTCCTAAATTAACTTGTCACCAGACCAAAAATCTGTACTTACAATGGAAGAGATGCTTCGCGAGGGTTTCGTGTGGCATGAACTCCGCCACGAGCAATCTCTCGTCGCCTTCGTAGCAGCAACCAATCAGATTCGCCAATCGCTCGCTCCGCAGACTGCCCACAGACCTTGCTTCGTCCTAGAATACAACCAATCACATCAATCAAGCGCCAAAAAAAAAAAAAAAAAAACTAAAAAAAATTGAAAATTGATGATCAAATATAAAAAATTATTCAGAAATCCAAAAATTTTAAAAAAAGAAAAAGTAGAAGCAAAGTAACGAACAAGGAATTGGCGAGGATCGGGCCAAGCGAACTTGTTGAAACGCTTAACAGCGATCAACCGGTCGTTGGTCAGCTTTCCCTTGTAGACTACGTTCGGAGCTTTCTCGCCGTGCTCGGACACTATATTATCGGAACAGAAGCCAGAGGTAGCCGCTTTCAGCTGCTCGAAGCTGAACTCGCTGAAGCTCGGCAGCGAAATTCGATCATTTTTGCTCCCATTTTCTGCAGCAGTAAGGGAAATACCCGATCCCTTCGTCAGATATTACTCAGAGCAGAGAGAGAGAGAGAGAGAGAGAGAGAGAGAGGCAGAGTTACCGAGATCGGAGGATTCGAGAACGTCAGGTTTGAGGTGAGATTGCCACCAGCATAGAGAGAATTTGGAGCAGCGGGCTCCCATCGCCGGAGATCACAGGGT
This sequence comes from Malania oleifera, assembly GCF_029873635.1. NCBI lineage: Eukaryota > Viridiplantae > Streptophyta > Magnoliopsida > Santalales > Ximeniaceae > Malania > Malania oleifera. The sequence continues at coordinate 82,218,042 of NC_080427.1, forward strand.
GGGCGTCGGAGAGAAGGGGAGGGGATTGGAGTAGAGTCAAAGATCAGAAGGCGACCATACCCACTGTGGAAAACCTTGCTCAAAGGGCTTAAAGTTCAACAAAGAACAGGGGAAATAGAAGAGAAAAGGGAGCAAAAAAGAAGAATGACAGCCGAGCCTGCGTGTATAAAGGGTAGGAAAAGGGTTTTGTGGATCCAAGGTTTTCACTCTCTCTCTCTCTCTCTCTCTCTCTCTCTCTCTTCAACTCTAAATCTCAATACCAAAATATAATATTACTATCCCTCTCACAACCTGAGCTGTGCGTTGCAAAAATACCTTTTTTCACTCCTTTCTGGTCTCGGCTTTTCCTCTGCTTTTCTGCGTTTCATCCGCCCATCATTTCCTCTCTCTCTCTCTCTCTCTCTCTCATATAGAGTGGAATTTTCACCATTAATCTATTCCTCTTCTTTTTTGTTTTTTTAATTGATGGCGGAGGGGAGCGCGGGAGTGTGGGCGTGTGTTGGGCGGTTGAGATGGAACCGGCGGCCAACGGCGGAGGGGAGAAAGAATCCGCCGCCTGTTTTCGGTGGACGGAAGTCAAATAAATGGATGACGTGTGGAAGCGGAGATCGCGAACATGAACGTGAACATCCATCCGTCATTTAGTTTTGGTGAAGTTGCATTAATTAAGATCTCTAGTAAATCCATCGGTTTAATTAAGGTCCTTGTCACTTTATCCTATTACCAACTTCTTTGCATCATTATTCTATTCTTAATTATTAAGGATTCACTACCCATATTATAATAATAATAATAATAATAATAATAATAATAATAATAGGAGAATTATTAAGTTTTTTTTTAAAAAAAAATTACCAACTCAACATCTATTTTTTAATATATTAAAATTTAATTTTGTTCTTGAATTTTTACTTTACAAGGGAAAAGACAAAATATAAAATAAAAATAGAAAAATTTGTCATTTTATTGCAGTGAAGAAGAAAAAAAATAAAGTGGTAGTAATACTCTCTTAAATGCCGGTAGTACTTTATTTTATGAAGAATATCATTAGTACTAGAAAATAAATATTTAGAGAGATACAAAGAACATCAAAAGTCACAAGATACAAAACAACAATAAAAAAACAATCAAACAATAACAAAAAAGTGATCACAACATTTAGAGCAACCTCAATTTGACCTCTTTGAACAATTTTGTTAGTTATTTCTTCAGCCACAAGATCAACTTGACAATAAAGAAATAAATTCTTGCTAACAATGGTTTATTATTATTATTGTTATTGAAGAAAAATATTTTGTAGTTTGTGTATGACGCAATTTTCTCTTGTGATTCAAATATAGTAACATGATGTATACGTGCATATTATAACCAACTTTCCTCTATGATGAAAAAGAAAAGGGCTAGTATTGCTTCTCAAGCTCCACCAAAGCATTTAAAAAGAGCACGAATAAAGCCTAATTAAAGCAGGCGAGCAAAAAAATCGTGCTATCTTTCTTGGGCTTTCGCGAAACCCCTCACTAATGCAGCATTAGTGGTGCTACGAGTCAACCTCAGGAGACAAACCTCTTAGAGAATTGTGCTCGCTAGCCTTCCACACCATCAGCTTATCTAGTCCCACTAGTAGCAATCTTTCTAAAGCTACCATGAGGCAACTCCTTGAGTTGCTAATCTACGACTACCATTTGATAATGCGCATCTAGCTAGTTCAAGGATCACACCCTGTACAAAGGGTATGTTGACTTTTTGAGTCTGATTCCTATTTTTATACTAACTAAGCACTTGTATCTTATGTGTGTATTTAGTGGTTAAGTAGGTTTATTATTCAACACACATATAAGGGGACTAAACATGGAAGCCAATGAAGGACTCAAAGCTCATACTTCAGGCGTATTTTACGAGAAAATGAAGAGCAAAAGAAGAAGAAGATTTGTTCTAGTTGTAATTGCATTTAGAGTTGTCTGTAGCATATCATACATGATGTGATTTGTGTTGGAATTGGTGTAATCCTAAGAGGGGAGGTGAATTGGGTTTTAAAAACTTTTTTGGCTAATTTAAACAATTTGCCGATTCACCACAGTATCACATCCCATTCAACACGTATACATGTATGTAAAGCGAGTTTAACAATAAAAGCAAACATATACGTGTACAGTATCTTATTTAAATCAAATGTGTGCATGAGAATAATTTTGACATTAAATAAACATTCATACACATGTTGAAATTAAAGTGTAGGAATTTAAATAAGATAGAAAGAGCGACACCAGATTTGTTATCGAGATTCGGCCAAACCAGCCTACATCCTCACCTTGGGCTTACTCCTAAGGATTTCACTATACCTGCTCACTTAACCGGACGGAGCAAAAGCCTTTTACATCTTCTCCTTACTGGGCGAGGAAAACCCCAGCTCATTTACTAGGCTGAGTCAAACTAGTCTCACTTGTGGGACTGAAACTCCCCAGTTCAATTCCGAGCTGAACCGAACCGATCTCATTTGCGCGGTTGAGACTCCCCAGTTCAATTAACGGGCTGAACCAAACCGTTACATGAAAACCATTTTTGTACATGAAAATATGCTTCTGAAATACAAGTAGAGATGTACACAATAAGCTCAATAAAAACGTACACTTCAATGATATGAAATAATGCTCAGGGGAGTAAGGGTGCTTAACTATATTTAAACCCTAATAAAAGAATTTCTCCAAAAAGGTATTTCGATGAAAATATAGGAGAACCTAGGGTTTTGCTCTTTCAATGATTTTTGCACAAATAAAATGTGTATGATAAATGTGTACTATGTTCTCCAACAAAGATATATGTAAATGAAAAATTACTTGGAGAATCTAGGAGTTAAACCCAAGATAAATATTTGTGCACTAAATAAATTCTCCCAAAATATTTATCATGAAAATAATCAGGAGAGACCAAAGATATGCTCTCAAAAAGATTTTCAAAAATAAAGCATAAATGAGAGTATGCATGTGAAAATAAATGCCCCAAAAATAAATATGCTCTCTTCAAGAGTGATTTTGAAATGAAAGAGTGGAAGAGAGTTGGAGAGGTTTGTTTAAAAATATTTTTGCCCTAAAAGAATAATTTTAAATAATAAAAAACATTTTGGGGGAACTTTGATTAACTAAGGATTAGAGAGAAATTTAGTTGCTAATCAAAGTTACTAATTTGGAGTAATGAAGGAGTATTTATAAAGTTTGTAAGAAATATGACCGTTGGGGACACGGAGGTCATTTTAGAAAAAAGATTAATGATGTTTAATTAAAATTAACTTCATTTTAAAAAGTTTAACCATGTTAAAAATTCGGACCAACCCGAGAGCACTGGTCGACCGGAAGACTTTCGGTAGACCAAAGTTCATATGGCTCGGTCGACCGGGCCAATTTTGAACTTCAAGATCGGTCGACCAAGAAGGGCGATTTTTCGAAATTAGCGCGGTTCAGTCGACTAGGGTGAAAATGAACTAACTGGTCGGTCAATCGGAAGAGGCAATTTTTTAGAACAGCGAGGTTCGGTCGACTAGGACATTTTGAATTGAGACGTTCGGTCGACCAAGTTGTTGGGGCATTTCCTGAGGACCCTCGATTGACTAGAGCGTTGGAGTACATTTTGGGCTCGTTTGACCAGGTGGTCAAAAAGTTGACTCCAAGGGAGTTCAGTCGACCGGGGCCAAATGAACTACACAGTTCGATCAACCGGACTGTGGTAAACTAGTTGACTTGGTCCGGGTTCGGTCGACCGAGGCATTTTGTACATGGTAGTTCGGTCGACCGAGTGTGCACATTTTGTGCATTTCGGTCCTATTTGAGCCAATGATCACCCTATTTCAAATGACCAAGTATGAGCATGCATAAGTGAGTGTCTTAAGGTCATTTCTAGGTCCTTTTTGAAGACACCGAAAAAATCCGGTGTCGATCGACCGAAGTTTTCGTAAACTTCGTTCTATCCCCGATTTTAACCCTAAAACTATTCCAAAAACCTTGTATGATTTTGGTCTATTTAGAAAAGAGTTTCTTGTGAGATGTGCTGGTCCCTAGGGTCTATCTACAGTCGTTCTGAACTTTCAAACACATCAGGCAAATGCATGCAATATTACAGACCAAAGATAAAAAATAAATGCATATACAAATTAAAAACAAATGTCTTCGTCTTTTTGCTCTTCTGACTTCACGGAATGTGCTTGATCGTATAGTCTTTAAGTCCTACAAGCTTCCATCATCGTTGTCTTATGTGTGTGTTAAATTAATGGACCTGTTCACATGCTAAGTACACACATAAGAAACTTGTGTTTTGTCAACATCAAAACAGGAATCAGACTCAAAAAGTCAACAGATTGAAAGCTCAGATGACCATAGACTGACCTTAGGGCACTTTAACTTTCATCAAAAACATTTTCTTCATAAAAATTAAAATCATACAAAGGTTTTAAAATAGCTTTAGGGTCAAAATTAGGGTAAAAAATGAGGTATTCACTAATCTCGGTCGACTGACCAGTTCACGTTATATAACCCTCAGTCGACCGATCATGCCTTCGGTCAGAAGTCAAAGTTTGACAAAGCTCAGTCAACCAACCATTTTTTCAATTAAGTTTCCACAGTTGAACGACTTTAAAACTTGGCCACTTTGCATTCCTCAACTGACCGGCACTTTTAGAACAAAATGGCCCCAACCGACCGACACTATTCACTCGACTAACCGGCTCTTGTGGCCAGCCAACCGAACCTACGAAGGGTGAAAAATCGTCCGACGTCAGTCGACCGTCAATTTCTTTAGTCGACTAAGCCCCTAAGAAATTTGACCTTTTTAGCCTAGTTCAGCCGATCGACGAAGTCATCAGTTAACCGACCCTCTTGGGTTTGGATATTTTTCAATACTAAAGCGTATTTAATTTTTTAATTAAACAAATTTAAAATACCCGTCGTGTCCCCAAATGGTCGTATTTTTAGAAAGTCTATAAATAGCCCCTCATTACTATTTTTTTATCTAATGCTTGGATAGAAAATCCTTCCAAAAACATTTTGTGCTTTATTCATTTATACTCTCTAACTCTTATTATTATGAAAATCGTTTTGAGAGAGCATTAATCTTTCTTTCATCTTTTTCATTTGCAAATTGATTGCCCTTGAAGGTTATTAAAAGAAGCATATATTTGGGCATTAACTCTATCATTCTAAAGCATTTTACTCTCACTTATATTATATTTTGAAAATCCTTTTTGAGATTAAACTTTAAGTTTCTCCCACGTATTCTCTAGATAAATATTTTTGGGGAAACTTGTTATAGCTTGTGGATCTTTGCACATCCATTGCAAGATTTAGAAGCTTATTGTGTTTTTATTGCAAAAATCTTCTTTGAGCAAAAATCCTAACTTTCCTTGAACTGTATTTTTTATTATCATCTTTAGGAAAATATTTGGGTAAGTCAAGAGAACCTTGAGCATATTTTCAATTACATATATTTGCTTGAAAGGTCTCTCATTTTTGCTCTTGCGAAAATCATTTTGAAAGCAAAACCCTAAGCTCTCCTACACTTTTCATTGAAAAATATTTTGGAGAAATATTTATTAGGGTTTGAAACTTTGCGTATTCATCATATATATTTTTATTCAAAAATTGCAAAATAATTTTGAGAAAAATACATATTCTCTATTGAGCTTACTTCATATCATACAAGAGTGCCTTGAGCTTCAATTTGTACATCTCTGCTTTTGTAGAAGCAATTTGTTTGTACACAAAAATTCATATCTTTGTATTCTAGGCGTGGCCTGAAGAGGAATACATTGTCCTGTAAGGTGTACCAGTTTGGCTCTAGCTCGGTTAAGTGAGCTAAAGAGACTCCGCTTCGTAAGGAGAATTGGTTTGGTTCCACTTGGTAAGTGAACTAAGGAGACTCCACCTCGTAAGGAGAAATCAGTTTGGCTCAGCCTGGTGAATTTAGCTGAGGTGACTCTGCCTCATAAGGAGAACTAGTTGTGATTAAACCCCATAATTGAGTTGAGGAGACTCCACCTCATAAGGAGTATTGTAAACGGTGTCGTTCCACCCGGTTAAGTGAGCACTTAATGGAATCCTTGGATTGTTGACCTAAGGTAGGGACGTAGGTAGGATTGGCTGAACCTCAATAAAAATAAATGTGTAATTCTCTTTCCCTATACTCTTTAATTTCCGCATATGTATGTTTGATTATTTATTATATTGATTGTTTTACATACACGCTTTATACATTTATATGATATTGAGATTGCTTAGAAAGACCCTAGGTTGTGTAATACTATTTGTGGTTTAAAATTGAACACACTTAACCTAGGAAAAAAATTTTAAATACCCAATTCACCCCCCCCTCTGGGGAATACACCATTCACATCAATTGATACAAGAGCCTCATTGTAAAGAGCTTAACTACTTGTGTTAAAGATCGCAATGGCTTGTATTGGTGTATCCCCATTCCGTGAGCGACAATCTTGCTCTAGGCCTCGAATATTTTCTGGTGAAATTTTTTTATTTGGAAATATAAAATGACTATCTTTATAAAATCTTTGGATTAGAGGGCTTGGCAAGCAATTGTTAAAGAAATTTGTATGTCAATAAATGAAAGTAATATTTGTTTAATGCATGCGAATTCTAATGCCATGGATTTATTATATTGTGCTTTAAGTTCTAATATTTTTCATGAGATCATGGCATGTAAATGTTTGAGGTAAATCTAAGTTGAGCTCAAAAAGAAATATGTAGAGACCCAAGAGAAAGAGACCGCCACTCTGAAAGCTCCATGCTCAAATGATCAAGTAGTTGCAAATCATGGGCAAGTAGCTTTAGCAAATGCCTCTTGTGAAAATTCTGCTAAATCTTGTGATAATACTGTTAATGATACATACAATAATTCTATTGATAAATATTGTAATAAATTTGATAGTGAAACATGTAGTGTATCTGATACTATAATTATGTCATCTTATGAGAATCCTCGAAAGAAATTTATTAATGCTCATAAGATTGCAATTAGGATGTCTAAGTAGAAAATCTTATTGAAAAATGAGAGTAAAAGGTTGGCAGCACAACTAGAAAATCTAAAAGAATATTGTGCCACCTTAGAAAATAAAAAGATTAAGAAGGCGCTAAAAATCACTTGCATGGGGAGAAGAATAAAAAAATATTCTAGAATAAGTTCTAAGGTTGCAAGTGAAAAGAATATTCATTATGAACCCTTAGGAATTAAAAAGAAAAATATGTTCAATAAGGGTTTGAACTCATCATATAAATCCCATAGTTATTTTCTTGCCTTCTCGAACAAAAAAAGAATAAATAGGCAAAATCTTTCACATGCACTTAAAGCTTGCCTATATTGTAAAAGAAGAGGGCACATCTAGTATACTTGTCTACTTAGAGGTACTAGAGGCACAGACAAGGAAATGGTGTGGGTAATCATGAAGGCGAATCTCGTAGGACCAAAGGAAGAATGGGATCCCCATTAAAATTACATAATTGATTAATCCTTCCTTAGTTCTTAGGTTTTGCGGTAGTTGTTGACTCTATGAGTCTAATCTCATTTTGATAATGACAAATCACATAGTATCTTACCTATGCATTGAGATTGTGAATAGGATCATTACTTAGCATGCACAGAAGGTAAGGACGTCATGGAAGCCATGAGGAACTTAAAGTGTATACAACCTGGCACACTCCATGGAATTAGAAAAGCAAAAGGATGAAGAAGCTTCAAGGTTTTCAATTGTAATGGTATTTAGTATTACTTATATTTACATATCTCATATGATGTAGTTGGAAGCTCAAAAAGACCTTAGTCTGACCTTAGGACTCATGCATTTCATGAAAAATCTATTTACATTAGTTCTACTTTGGTTGGACATTTTAGAGGCAAATAATTCTGAAAAATAGAGGTCTCGTTGACGAATTCATAAAGGCCACTCAGCGGAGAATGCTTTGCTCTCATTGACAAAAAAATATCGAGAGTTCAAAAATCTTAGATAGTCCACCCATCAACGAACTCATGTTCTCCTCGGCGAATGAGGGTTGAACACTTGTTAACGAACATGTGCACTCGTCGACAAGTCTGTCGGGCATATTGACGCTCTAGTGCACAACAGACATAATTTTCTTAACTAAAATATATATTGGTTGATCCAATAGTCAAGATGCGCCCATCTGCCGACCATGCTTATATATTTTAACCTAAAACGCTAGTTTTACATAGAAGAACAATAAGAAGAACAAGAAGAGAAGAAAGAAGAAAAGTACTTTAGCAACGTTTGAACCTATTGCCTACACACTATTGCATTTAGATTTTTAGGCACACATTACTCTCACTATCAAAGGCCATTCACTCATATTTTTGCAAGAAAAATCGTGTCTTCGAGGTTTGGTGAACAAAGTGTCGTATCTTGATATTCAATCTTTATTCTCAAAGCATTTATCTTCTCACAAACTTATTGTTAAATATTCTTTAAGAGCAAGAACTAGAGTTTTTCATATATATATATATATATATATATATATATATATATATATATACATTTATTTAAGATTTTCTCTGAGAAAAAGGCTTGCTAAAGCTTTGAATCTTTGAAAGCTATCACTACTATTCTATATTCAAATATTTCATCTCAGCTTTATTATTGCAAAACATATTTGATTTAAATCTTTGAAGCACACTTTGTAGAGACCCAGAAAATTAAAATTATGAAATTAATAAAGGAAAAGAGTAAAGGAAAGAAAATAAAGGGGAAAAGAAAGAAAAATAAATTTTAAAAAGGGAATCTATAGGGCTTCATCGACGAGTGCCCTGAGCTCGTCGGTGAACTACCTTCTTTGACCCATTGTCAAGGACACGTGTCTTGTCGACGAAGAGATATAGAGAGCAAGGTTTCAGAACATTCATGTTTGGAGACGAGGTTCATGAGTTCGTCGACAAACTCCCTTCTTCCATTCATTGACGAGGCCATGTGGACAGTCGTCTATATATATATATATATATATATATATATATATATATGCAAAAATAACATTTTCAGTGAGGAAAACATTTCCTCTTTTTTTTTTTCTCTCTCTACTATGGTTTCTCTACCTTCTCTTTACGATTTCAGCTCCGATTCACCCTGTTTTGATGATCAGAAGTTACCACGATGATCCTAGGTTGATTCTCTACAACTTAGCAGGAGCAAAATTTTGATTTGAGAAGTTCAGGAACCATCCCAAAATTAGGGTAAGTGAGTTATTTTAGGGTATATATGGTTAGTAAGTTTTTCTAAACTCAGATCTTATGTTAGATGAAAATATATTGAAGTTTGAGTTGATTAAACTAGAGTGTTTTGATTTAAGGGTTTGAGTTTCCAAATTCCATAGGCATGTGTTGAGGATCTCAGCGGGTGTTTTCTCAGGAACTCAAGTAACATTGATAAATAATTAGTAGTTTAGAATTTTATGGATAAAAGAGATATGTGAGCCTAGGGAAAAGGCGCGTATAGTTGTTATTTTGAGTTGGGTTGATTGAATTAGGAAACTTACATTATGTTAGGGTTTTGGAGTTTGGTACGCTGCGAGCATAAGAATAAAGTTGGAGTCAAGCCTCCCAGTCAGTGAGGTAAGGAAAATATGCTATAATAGTAATTTTAGGAATTTTTACCAATACAATATATGTATTTTGGAATATGAATTCTGGATGTTTTAAGGTATGAAAATATGTGTTTTCAAGGAAATTCTACAAATTATAAATTTTCTTTATCATTAGAAAATATAGGTTACAGTTCATAGGTCTTATTTATTTAATTGTGTGGCATAAGTAAATATTAGTGTTGGCTTTGGTGCAATCCCAAGAGGGGGGCTGAATTGGAGATTAAAAAATTTCCTCCTAGGTTCAACTAATCCAACAGCAGTATTACGCAACCTAGGGGCAGTTTAAATGTATATGAAATTGCACATATGATATATTAGACAATTTTTAAAACATGCACCACAATTTCTCTATTTCTCAAACAAAAAGTAATTTTGTGCCAATCAGATATGCAGTATATTCAGTAGGAAATTTAATTCACGCACAAAGTAGAATATAATGTAGGAAATGTAAACTTGACGCCGAATATGATATCGGGGTTCGGCCAATCCTGTCTATGTCCCCGCCTTGGCACACCCGCACAAGGATTATACTATAAGCTCACTTAAAGGGTGGAGCGGCACCTAAACAACCAAGTCAATTAGCACAGGGCTGACCTCAACCTTTACAAATTCTCCTTGTGGGGCAGAGAAGGCCCTAACAATCCTTACGGACTGGATTACCGCCCCCTCAGGCCACGCTTGGAATACAATAGTATTTCACAATACAAACAAGGTACAGTGATTATGCTTCTTAATCAAGCAGATATATACCAAATGTAATCAATCAACCACACATCAATAGTATAGGAAATTGTAAGTTTAGTGATGTGTATCTTTGTGCAAGCAACACTTAACAAGATGTGATAACAAGTATGCTCAAGAGTGTTCTAATCAAGCTATATTTTTGAAACAAGTTATATAAAATATCAATAACAAATCAAAGTTTCAAAGATGCTAATCTGTTGACCTGATAGGTCACACCCGATTTTGATAATGACAAATACTTGTTGTATTTGATAGCTTTCAAGTTTGTGTGCAGGTTTATATTAGCAAACCAATTGATGGCACATGAAGACTCAAAGTCTAAAGACCTTGAAGACTTCTTTTATGTTGTAATTCATTTTAATTCAATGAGGGTCTATAATAGTAATTAGGATATCAGTATGTGACAATCTATGCATGGCATGCATGTAGGAACTAAAGCTCAAAGACGGTAGAGACCTTAGGGAACGGTCGACTGACGCCAGGTTTTTTGGCGTACTTAAAAAGGCCTTAAAAAGACCCTAGGTCCCAACACTTAGTGCACAAAGTCCCCAATATTCCTTTTCATATCACGGGAATCAAATCAAGGCAAAAATAAACTGAATGAAAAATGTTGAGAGGGTTCAGGCGACCAAACCTAGGCTATATAAAACGGCTCGGGTGACCAAACTAGTCAACATGTTGACTTTGTGTTTGGGAACCTGAACTCGTTTTGAGTGTATCGTCCTCGGGCACCCGAACCTGTGTTAGGGTGCTTTTCAACTACTCGAGCGACCGAATGACACGTTCAAATTGGGCTCGGGCGACTAAATTGGTCAGTTCGGTTAATCGAACTTTTTCCTAAGCACCCAAACCTGCGGTAAAATGCTACTGACTTTTGTTCAGGCTATCAAACCTATACACAGGCGACCGAACAGTTTAAAATATGATTTTCAAGATGAGTCTGTTCGGGCAACCGAACCTTGGTTCAGCTACCTGAATCTCGCGGGTTAAATAATTTTTTACCGGGGTTAAAATTAAGTAAACAAGGTTAATTTTACTAAACTTTTTAAAACAAATTTAAGAATACCTTGTGTGTCCCCCAACAATCATAATTTACCTTTTCTCTATATATAGGGGTTCTTTTCTTAGATTAGAGATGATTAGCAAATAAGATTAGACAAAAAATCTCTCAAATTTCCAAAACCCTATTTGCTCATTCCAAGCCTATACACTCATAATACTTCCATTCCTTTGAGAAATATTGCTTGGTGAGTGTTTTATTGATTATTCCATTTTGCTAAAAACCCTCACTTGCTCTTGTGCATGTGATTTTCATATTGAGGATTTAGCTTGATTTTTCCCCCGATTTCATTTGATAAATCAGTGGTTGGGAAAAATCATATAGCTAAGTGAGTTTGCATTATCATTGCAATACTCATTTGGGTTTATTATTTTGTGTGCAAAAATATTTTTCAAAATTAGATTTCAAACAACTCTTGTGCTAGATACATTGAAGAAAATATTTTTGAGTTTGTTTGAACTTTATTGCTAACATTTTTGAAACCCTAATCTGAGATTGAGATATAGTTTATCTGGTTTTCAAAGAATAACTTGTTTGATATACACTCTTGTGCTTGATTAGATAAAGTCATTATTCTGAGTGTTGATTGCATACGTAGAGCACCGAGCTTATAGTTCATACATCATTGAGGTGCATTAATTATATTGCGCGTATTTGAGTATATATCTAATTTACATGAAAGCATAATTATTGTACCATTTGAGTGAAAATACTATTATATTTCCAAGCGTGGCCTAAGGGGGTTTGATCTAGTACGAAAGGATCAGATTGGGGTCATGTTAGAAAAGGTGTATTCCCAAGAGGGGGGGGGGGGTGAATTGGAAATTTTAATTTTTCTCCTAGGTTAAGTCAGAAGTCAATATGTTTTGGTAACCTAGGGTCCTTTTACACGGTTCCAAATGTGTTGATAAATAAAATACGTGGAATTTAAATCATGCACATCATTCATACAATAACATATACGTGTGGTAAATATAAAGTGCTAAAATGTAAATAGACACACGATATGTTATCGAGGTTCGGCCAACTGTGCCTACGTCCCCGCCTTTAGCTTGCAAGTTAGAGGATTCCACTAATAGCTCACTTAAAAGTGGAGCGACACAGTTTACAACCAGGTCAAATTAACACAGGGCTGACTTCAACCTTAACCAGGTCAATTAGCGGGGCTGACCTCAACCTATACGCCTTAACAGGATGACGCACCTAGCTTTCCTAACCGGGTCTAAGTCAATCCAGGACTATTCCAGGGCTAGTCTCCCTTTTCAGGCCCATGCCTAGATATACAACAAATGTGTATATAATCAGATGGTATAGTGATTGTGCTTTTGTGTAAAGCAAATACGTATCCAAATGCGTGCAATAACATACACCACAAATGATATAATAAGTAAGCTCAATGTGGTCTAAATGGTTCAACTCTCAAGGGTATTTTCTATCAGTATAATTTGCATGTGAGAGTGTCAAACAAACAATCTTTGTATCACAAAATATGTTCAATATAATAGTTCACACAAAGATACTGGCCAGACAATATGTATATTTCAATGAGCAGGTTTCCTCAATCATATGATGCTCCAGTAATATATATATTCGGTTTGTAAAAGATATTCAATCTTTGTATTCAGCAAAGGATATGTGAGTTGATGAATATTGTAACAAAGATTTTATCACACAAACAAATATCTCTTCAAATTTTTTTCAAGATAAAAGCACAATAGATATTTGAAAATGATTTTGAAAAGATTTTACAAACAAAATACTATACGATTTTCTCAAGATATTGCAAAGAAGATACAAGCTTAGAAGATTTAACAAAGTCTTCTTAGGGTAGACTTATCAACAAAGTCCCCTAAGAATCCTTACGTTTTGCTCTTAAATAAAATCGTGTCAAGCAAATAAAACAAGGAGAGCAAACCTATTTAAGCAAAACACTCAATCAATTTACAAATGATGTAGGCAATAATAGAAGGCAAGTATGAGTGATTTGAATAAGAAAATGAGTAGTATAGGATTTTTATTTTTCAGAGAATTCTTCCCTAATCAAAGTGGTTAATTCCCCTTAATTTTCTCAAATGAACTCATATATATAGACATAGGAAAAAATATGACCGTTGGGGACCTATTGTGTATTATTAGGAAAGTTTAATGATGTTTAAAGCATTTTAACCCTGTTTAAAAATATTAATTGCGGTAAAAAAAATTAGGGCAACCTGAGAGGTCCGGTCGACCAGAACAAGTTCGGTCGACCAAGTCTCATGTGATTCGGTCGACCAGGGGACTTTTGAACTGAGGGCTCGGTCGACCAAGAGAGGGCGATTTCTCAATTTTCCGAGGTTCGATCGACCAGGCCATTTTGAACTGGCTGGTTCGGTCGACCAGACCACTGGGATTTCTCCCGAGGACCCTCCGGTCGACCAGATAGTTAGGGTACAAAAAGGGTCAGTTGACCATATGGTCAAACTTTTGACCCAGGGAGGTTTCGATCGACCAGGGATTTTTGAACTACCTGGTTCGGTCAACCAGGTGGTCAAAAATGTTGACCATAGGGGGTTTCGGTCGACCGGGGCTTTTTGAACTATTCTGATTCAGTCGACCAGGGCCTTGGTCAAACAGTTGACCCAGGGAAGTTTTGGTCGACCAGGCCAAAATGAACTGACTGGCCGGTCGACCGAAAGTGCACTATGTGTGCATTTCGGTACCGTTTCAAAACATACAAGCCCTATTCAAGTGACTAACAAACATATGTGTAAATGTGTGTGTCCTAGGGTCACTTGGGGTCCAATTTTAAGACACCGAAAAAGTCCGGTGTCGGTCGACCGACCCTTAGGTCTATCTAAGGTCCTTTCTCATTCATGGTTTGTTTGAGCTTACGTATTATCATACATGTGATGTGTGTGAGCTTATTACAAACTAGAGCCCTAGTTACTATTACAGACCAATTTAAATTAAATATATTACAATATTGAATAGAAATTGGTCTTCAGGCTTTACTTTCATGTGCTATCAATTTGATCTTCCAAATATGGTCGTGCACACAAATTTGGCAAATGTTAAATACCAATGGTATTTGTCATTATCAAAACTGGGTGTGACCCATGGGGTCAACAGGTCAGCCCTGTGAATTTGACCTAGGGCCTTCTCCACCCCGCAAGGAGAGTTTGTAAAGGTTGAGGTCAGCCCTGTGCTAATTGACCTGGTTGTATTAGGTGCCGCTCCACCTGTTAAGTGAGCAATTAATGGAATCCTTGAGCTTGTGAGCTAAAGGCGGGGATATAGGCACAATTGGCTAAACCCCGATAACATATCTTGTGTGCATTGTTTATCTTTCAACAATTTACATTCCTGCACATGTATGTTATAGTTGGTGAATGTTGCGCATGATTTTAATTTCCGCACGTTATTATATCTGCGCATTTGGAACTGCATAAATTGACCTTAGGTTGAGTAATACCATTGCTAGATTAATTAAACCTAAGGATTAATTTTTAAATTCCAATTCACCCTCCCTCTTGGGAATACACCAAAGTTAACATAATCAAATATTCAAACTAATTCAAAATATTTTCCTTCAATAAAATAAGCACAAGAGTAGTTTGAAAATACTATAGCTTGGAAAAATATTTGCATAACAAAATCAAAGTTATAGGAATCTTGCAATGACAATGCAAAGATCTTTAAGCTTGTTAGTTTATCCCAACACAAGACTTACAATATTCAAATATGTGGGATAAACTTAATTAAACTCCCCAAAATCAATATCAATAATCAACCAAAGCAAATGGAGTATTAGTAATATCTAATAAGCACTAGCACAATCAATAAGCTCTCACAATGCTAAGATGTATCAAGGGAATGAAGATATAAGAGTATTTAGGTATAATAGGATTTTGAAATAGAGAGGATTTTTGCTAATGATTTTCTTAATCTTCTTAATGCATGAATTAAAACACCTAATTATGTAGTTTAAGTGCGTAATCACACCCCCAACTAACGTTTTGCTAGTCTCTAACAAATAACGTGAATGAATTCTAGGGTAGTATCCACAAATACTAACTCCAACAAACATGAAATGAATGCACATGCGACACAATCATACCATTTCACATACAGGAATATAACCAAATTTCACACCAGCTCATTCATATTCAATGCACATAACTCCGAAGCATGTCACCCATGTAAGTTTCATTATTATATAACAATTAAGAACATTATACTCACATGAAGTTAACCAGCAGTACAATTCAGAGTTAATGTTGTCATATAAATTCAAGTATAAACTGGTGAAATCTCAAGATATGTGTAATGTGTATGACTCGTTACACCCAGTATACCAGTGGAAACGTACAAAATGGTCGTTTTGACTTAGCCTAACTGGTATACCCTCAAAAACACTCAAAAAGAATGTGTTCACTCATCATATGTGAGGAGTGTCGTGATCAAACATCCCACATATTGCAAGGAATAAATGCTAAATGTATGGAGTAGACTAGTTTGAAAAGGATCTAGCCTATTTGTGAGGTGTTTGGTCCTTTACCCTAGTATTTTCTCATCTACTCGCTATGTCCAACCAAGACCACCCTTTATCAACTTATTCACACACCTAGCATGAATGCATTTAAGGCATTAAGCGGTTGAAGAGTCTTTATATGTGAAGAACATGTGTAGTGTCCATTACTTTTTATGCATTTCTATGGAGCAGGTATTAATCTTTCATTTCATGTGCATTTCTAATTTTCTTATTCTTTCTTATGCTTTTTTTCAATTTTTGTCTTTTCTCGGTCAATTAGTACAATCATTATACTTCTTTTGTTGTCTTCATACCATCAATAGGAATTAAGTTCGAATAGTAGTCCATGAACTAAGTCTATTTCTAGGGGTGGTTCAGCCTTACATCTTGAGTAGGCTATAAGACTTAGGTTTCTATCTCCCCACTAGATGTCACCTCTAGGCTAAGACTTAGGTTTCTATCTCCCCACTAGATGTCACCTCTAGGCTAACAAGTCAAAAACATAGACTTGTGTACAAATAATATCCAAAAAAAAAAAAGTTGAGTTTCATGAAATCTGAGTTGATGTCAAAAAATCAAAAGAACGATAAATGGCTCAACAATACCTCACAAGGTGTCATAGTCGTCATGGGCACTCTCTCAGTGCTCATAAGGAACCCTAAGTGCTACAAGTCATGAGAACGTGTATTTTTAGTCTCACGAGATACCATGTAAATACAAGAGTTTATATAGCCCAATTAACACGAGTGTACTACCAATCAATTCTTCATGGAATTACAAAATTATATAAAGAGAAACTACACATAAGTGACTCAAATGTGTAATTCTTAGGTTAAAAGCAAGTATGTGAAGGGTACATGTCAGTGTTAATCATGACATAAGTCAGTGTAATCTCTCAATACTCTTTCTTTTTTTCTTATTATTAATTGATACAAAACCCAGCAAATAGACGTGCACAGTGTCATATGCAAATTGTCACCCCCCAACTAAAGTGGAACATTGTCTTCAATGTGAAAGCATATGAGAAGATGTGCACGGGAGAAGTAGAGCATACCTGGGTGGAGAAGTAATGGAAAAGAAAAACTTAAACTATAGAAAAATGGACCTAAAAATTAACTAAAAATAAAATAAGGTAAAATAAAATGAAAAGAAGGGAAAGAAAAACCTCATAGTTTTCTGCGGAGGCTCTAGAGGAATTTCATCTGGTGGGTGTAGGTCTAAAAATTGAATCGACGAGTCTCCAGATTTGAGTCACCACCATGAATCTGTCTTGTTGCCTGCACAAAAATTAGCCTAAAATAAATCAATACGTTCTAAGGTACCAGACAAAATATGTTCAAATTGCCTCCCTTATTTTAACAAGAAGGAATTGTTATTCAGTATATTTTTCAGGGATTTCACTTCTTTAACAACCGGTCTTTGAGGCACAGGTGTCAGAACAGTTACCTTTAGTTCGTCAGAAGCATTAGCATTAAAAGTTTTACTTGGTTCCTTGAACGTTAAATTCTCACCATTTTGCTCACCCTCTTTATCGGGTATACTAATCATCTTACCACTATAGGGATTTGCTTCAACATTAGACTCTTTGACATTTATTCCAGTTGGGAGTGACGGTTCCACAACTGCCAAGCTCTGAGGATAAGGTACCACAGGTTGGTACTCCTTATTAGTCTCAGCCTCCTCATTAACTGACTTCTTCACTTTTAGGCCTGCTTCCTTTGATTTTTCTTTGACATCAATAGTCTCAGCCGTAACTTCAGGTGCCAAGACAATTGGTTGTCTGTTGATGAGCATGTTAGGTTAGGAAACTTCTTTCCCACTTCTCAAAGTAATAAAGGCCTCTAATTTTTCAAGAGAAATATTATGTATTTTTTGCTGTTGCTGCTGGTATTCTTGAAAATTAGGCTGAGGTTATACCGAAAATTCCCTTTTTTCTAAGATATCCAATTGCGTGCTCATCACATTATTGGTATCCCGCAATTAATTTATGGCCTGAGTGTACCAATTGTTAGTTTTGATTTGAATCTGTATGAATTGTTGGAAAGCATCCTCAAGAGACTTCTCTGGTGGAGCAAGTGCTGCATTAGATTGAAATCCTAACGGTGCATAACTCTGAGGGATCAGTTGTGGCTGATACTGAGACATAAGAGTGTCTACATACTATGTTGTCTCATATTTATCTCCACCACTGATTGCGTTGATAGGTTGTACTGCCATGGGTGCTTGGTCGTATCAGGTATTCCATTGTTGGACATTTTCAGCTAAATAATCAAAGAATGATAGTGCCTAATCTGGTTCCTTGTTGAAGAGTTCTCCATTGCACATGGTTTGGACAAAGTGCTTGCAATTAGGAGTAAGAGCTATATAGAAATAATTAACTAACCTCCATGATTAAAACTCGTGATGTGGACAAGTACTTAGCATATCCTTGAACCTCTCCCAGCAAGCTTGAAAAGTTTCGTCACCCTTCTGCATAAACTGAATGATCTGTTTTTGCAAAAATTGAGTTCTCTGCGAGTGACAAAACTTATGTAGAAATTCACGCTCTATATCAGCCTAATTAGAGATAGAGTGTGGTCTTAAAGAATTAAACCACATCTTCACACTATCCTTCAAAGAGGTAAGAAATAAACGAAATCTAGTAAATTCATTAGTTCTAGCACGAGAGAAAAAAAATATTGCAAGTCAACTCAAACTCCGTTAGGTGCCGATAAGGACACTCAGATTTCGTCCCGTAGAACTAAGATATCAATGATGTCCTCTTGCGCTGCATCATGAAGTTAAGTTCATCATTGGGTAAAATAGTGTAAGATAGTGCAGTGGTGTACATAAGCTACAAAAAATCCATAAGCGTGTGTGGTGCAGGTGCAGCCATATTTTATTCAAAGCTCAATTCTTTTTTCTTTTTTTTTTTTCATGAGAAAAATTAAAATGACGGGAAAAACACTAATTTGAGACTAAAACTGACATTTCCCGGCAACGGCACTAAAAACTTGACTCACTCAAAAAATGAGTAGTTTAGAAGCTATCCCAAGTATAGGAGTTCTGTTGTGTATTATTTAGCCCAAGGGTCAGATCGTCTCCTCAGGGAATGCAGTTTAATCTCAAATTTTATGTAATTCTAATAAGAAAATACGAAACAACAAGGTACTAAACACAGTTCAGATTCGGGTTTTTCGGGATGTTTAGGATTTCTTTTGATAAATTAAACGAACGTTCAATTTAAATTATAATTCCTAACATGCACTGAGTTTAACAACGAGAAATGAAAAACCTACGTTTTGAAACACGCATTTGAACTTTGGAATAAAAATTAAAGACGATAACTATCCTATTTAATTTAAGTACACAATTAAAAATAAACTCATATAAACTCAAATTCACAATAACCAAATTTCTAACTCATTTAAGAACTCAAACCAAAATTTGAACTTTAACAAATGAACGATAAACTTAAACATGATGAAAAAAGTTCATATTTTAATTAAACCAACTTTAAATTAAATAAAACCCAATAAGATATAAATCCTAAAATAATTTTTTTTTTCTTTTTTTTTCCTTAGAAAACAAACCAAACTTTAATAATAAAAAATAAATAAACCAAACAAACGATTAACTCTAACAATGATGGTAAATAAGAAGATTAAAAAAAATACATTAACTTTAATAATAATAATAATCCCATGTGCATTTAAAAGCTTACAACTTTACTTGAAATTCTAAAGGAAGGTGAAAATATTCAAGTAAGTATTTAAAGGAAAGAATAAAGAGAGAGAGAGAGAGAGAGAGAGAGAGAGAGAGAGAGAGAGAGAGAGAGAGAGAGAGAGAGAGAGAGGGAGAGAGAGAGAGAATAAATAAAATAGGTTGCCCGTGAGTTGAGGAGAGTAGCAGGTCTCGACTATGGCATTCATGGGCAGCAGTAGCCATGGAGGTTTGATAGAGCAGAGGTCTTTCTCTTCAGTAGCAGGTCGTAGGGGGATGAGCAGCAGAGGGGCTCTCGGCTGGGCAGTAGAGTAGGAGACAACAGGGGGCTTCTCGGCTAGGGTGGTTTGGAGCAGTAGCTACGGCAACAAGCAACAGTAGAGTCAATAAGTGAGAGAGGGAAAGAGGAAGGAAGGAAGAGGAAAGGGAGACCAAGAGGGAGAGTGAAGAGAAAAGAGGGTGGGGCACTTGGGAACAACAGCAATATGCGACGGTCAAAGCTGCTGAAGGATGACGCCGAAAAAACAGAAAAAAAATGAAAGAAAAGAAAGGGAAGGGAAGATAGAGGACATGAGGACAAGAGAGCAAAGAGAGTTAGAGAGTGTGAGGAAGAAGAGAAGGGAAGGAGAGGGAGAGTGAGGAGAAGAGAGAAACCAAGAGATGAGAGGGAAGAGAGAAAGGGAGAGAGTTGGAGGCTGGGGTGGCTTGCCTTCTGAAAGGAAGAAAAAAAAATTATAAAGGGAGAGTGGGGAGATACCCTAGCACACGGCTAGAAGGCCTAGACCCGGCTGCATGGCCGGGTCAAATCAGGTTTGTTATATATATTTTTTCTTTTTCTTGTTCCTTTTTTTTTTTTTTTGTTTCCCAACGATCAAGCCCACTTTTGACCATCTTGGAGCCCGTATCGCTCAAAGCTTAAAACACAAAATTTGTAGATAATGTTCTTTTCTTTCTCCAAAATTTCGAATAGTCTTAATCGAAGCTCAGACAAAAAAATTATGTGCGAATTACAAAGCGTTGCCGAATTTTGCTCTCAATAATTTCCCTGCAATAAAAAATACCAAAAATTCATAAATTACTCAATAAAACCCAAATATCATAAATAGGACATCGTGCTAAAATATTGAGAGTAATTAGGTATTTAATTGAAAATATAAGTCTCAATGCATGAATTAAAGTACCTAATTAAGCAGTTTAAGCACGTAATCAGCCGTATTGATCCCCGTCCAAAGGAAAGAAGTGGCAGTCTAAAACCCGAATACATTCGCATTCCGAGGGATGCACTATCCCTACTAGTGCCAAAGATAGATCTAGTGGTGACCACCAAACCATTAAAGGGATTTGTCTTGCCAACAAAGGGGGCAATCGAACATGATGCACTCTTGAATAGGAGAACCAATAAATGGTTTGACCCTAAAGCCTACAAACTTTTAGCCAAGGCTGGACATGATTTCAAGAATCCAAAACAAGTAAGCTTACTGGCGGAAAAATGCACTGAAGGTGCTGTCGCTCAACCTCCCAAGACTTGGCCTAGTTTGGGTTATCAACAAAAGTCTTACGTTCGCATCACATTAAAGAGTAATAGGCAATCGGTGGACACATGCATCATCACAATTTTGGTGACCAACGAAGAATAAAACTCCCCTCTAGAAGTATCTCACGGTTCAAAGTTTGATCGCATTAGAGATCCCGATCTCGCACAAAGTCAAGCAATTAATGGGACGAAAGAGCCCCAATCATCAAAGCCTCGAGGCACAATGTTTGAAAACATAGGAGGACCAAATATTTGATGTCAAAAATCTGTGTTCAAATGACTTTTTGAACAAGGTGAATGTTAGTCTTCCAAAGGCCAGGCGAACCAATGCTGTCAAACCAACATGAAGATGACCATGAAGTTTGTGAAAACGTTCAATCATGGAGAAGGAATAGGATGATCATAAAAGTCAACATCAAAGAAACGCTAGCAAATGAAGGTTGAACCAACACCCAAGCTCAAAGGCATAGTCACGATGATGAGGAAAGAGAGGAAGAGTCCTCATACGTGCCATATCACATCACAATCAGTGAAAAAATTGAGCCTAATTTGTCAAACAATGAAATCAAGGACGCTGCTTCAGAGCTAGAGGATGGTGGTCAAGCCACCGTTGACGAACTCAAAAAAGTCAACCTCAACACTCTAGGGGATCCTAGACCTACCTTTGTAAGCGCCATACTCACATAAGAAGAAGAAGAAGAGTACATCCAAGTACTGAGTCAATATAAGGATATATTTGCATAGAGTTACAAGGCGATGCGTAGCCTTGACCCAGGGGTTGCTGTGCATCATTTGGCTACAAAGAAATGCTACCCTAGCGTCGATTTCACCCATAACTTATCTCGTAACTCGAAGAAGAAGTAAACTAGCTAATTAATGTGGGTTTCATTCGGGAAGTCACATATCCAATGTGGATTGCAAACATAGTGCCCATCCGGAAGAAGAATCTACAACTCCGAGTTTGCGTTGACTTCAGGGATATCAACCAAGCATGTCCAAAAGATGATTTCCCCTACCCATAATAGAAATCATAGTGGATGCAACTACTGGTCATGAAACATAGTCTTTCATGGATGGGTCCTCTGGTTATAATCAAATAAGGATGGCTCCAGAGGACGAAGAACTCACAGCCTTTCGCATGCCAAAAGGGATTAACTATTAAGTGAGGCCATTTGGGCTAAAGAATGCTGTGTTACTAACCAGCGTGCCATGCAAAAGATCTTTGATGACCTACTCCATAAAAAGGTGGAATACTACATCAATGACCTCGTTCTGAAGACAAAGAAGTGTAGTGAGCACCTGCAAGATCTCAAATTGGTGTTCAATAGGGCTTTGAAAGTACCAACTAAAATTGAATCCGCTTAAATGCACATTAGTCACCACATCTAGAAATTTTCTCAGCTTTAATGTATTCCATCATGACATCAAAGTTGACCAGTCAAAGATCGGTGTCATCCGAAAAATGCCAGAGCCCTAGAACCTGAGAGTGTTGTGAAGTCTTCAAGGAAGGTTGGCGCACATCCAACGCTTCACCTCTAATATGGTAGGATGATGTCAACACTTCAACCAATTGATGAAAGAAAAGGAGTTGAATTTGAGTGGAACAAGGCATGCACCAAAGCTTTCCAAAGCATAAAAGACTACCTCTCAAATCCACTAGTCTTAGGTACGCTCATCCAAGGAAAGACATTGATTCTTTACACCTCCATGCAAGAAAGATCCTTAGGAGCATTACTTGCGCAATAAAATGAGCAAGGAAAAGAGGTAGCACTCTACTACCTAAGAAGGACGATGGTTCTCCTGGAGCTAAATTACTCGCCCATTGAAAAGACATGTTTGGCATGTTTCTTCGCCGTCGATAAGCTGAAGCATTACATGCAATCCTACATGATCCACCTCATTGCAAGAGCTGACCCATTAAAATATGCATGATCTAGACTAGTCTTATCCAGATGACTCGCTAGGTTGGTAGTCATATTACAAAGTTATGACATCGTCAACGTACCTCAAAAGACGGTTAAGGGGCAAGCTTTTGCTGACTTTTTGGCAGATCATCCGGCTCCATCTGATGTAGTATTTGTTACGACTCAACTCTAAGTGTTTTCATACACATTCATCCTTGGTGAACTATGCTCAAACAACATCGCTGAATGTCAAGCATTGATCATTGGCCTCCAAATGGTCACTGACATGAAAATTCCTATGCTTGAACTATACGGTGACTCACAACTCATCATCAACTAGCTTTCTGGATGATACAACGTCAAAAAGGAAGATCTTGTGCCATATCACAAGTATGTCCAATGTTTATTGGAAGAGTTTGAGAGCATTTTCTTGGAGTATATCCCAAGGAAGGAGAATTGTCAAGCAGATGCGCTAGCCAACATGGCCACATCACTAGCCAAATTAGATAGCCAGATAGCAATCATTACTGTATGCCAAAAATGGGTCATGCCACCAATAGAAGATGAAGAAGAAGAAGAAGAATCAAATGATGTATTCATCCATGTCATCAGAATCGAGGATTGGTGACAACCCATCATTGGCTATATGCAGCATGGAAGGCTTCCTGAAGATCGTTGTCATTGGACAGAGTTACGTCAATGCGTCGCCTGATAAATATACTACAAAGATACATTGTATCAAAGATCCTTCGATGGACTCTTTTTACGATGCTTAAGTGGCAACGAGGCAAAGTAGACTTTAGAAAAATTTCGCTCTGGCGTTCATAGCGCACATCAATTTGGATCGAAACGTCACCATAAAATCAAAAGGATGGGATACTATTGGCCCACAATGGTGTATGATTCCATGGAGTACACTAAGACTTGTCAAACATGTCAATTCTATGCAAATTACATACATCAGCCATAAGAGCCCCTACACCCCACCATAGCATCCTGGCCCTTTGAAGCATGGGGCCTCGACTTGGTCAGACCACTGCCAAAGTCCTCCCTTGGCCACCTGTACATAATGGCAGCTACAAATTACTTTTCTAAATAAGCCAAAGCAATCCTGCTTAGAGAAGTGAAAAAGGAGCATGTTGTGAACTTTATTAGCATCCACCTGATCTACCATTATGGTATTCCTTGGTTCATCATTACTAACAATGGGAAACAGTTTTACAACAGCTTGATGGATAGACTTTGCGAGAAGTCCAACTTCAAGCAATACAAGTCTTCCACGTACAATGCTGCTACTAATGGATTGGTCGAAGCATTCAACTTCAGGCAAATTACTGTGCAAAGTGGTCTCCAAGACATAATGGGATTGGCATGATAGGGTTCCCAAAGCATTATGGGCATACCATATGACTTATCGTATGCCTACCCAGTCAACACCCTACATCCTTGTTTACGGCGTTGAAGTTGTGCTCCCACTTGAGACACAAATGCCATCACTACGCATGGCGATCCAAGAAGGTCCCATTGAAGAATAAAATGCACGCCTACGATTGGAAGAACTAGAGGCTCTAGATTAGAAAAAGCTCCAAGCACAACAGCAACTAGAGTGCTACCAGGCTCGAGTCACCAAGGCCTTCGACTGCAATGTCTGCCCGCGATCATTCCAAGTTGGAGACTTAGTCCTCGTAGTACGATGGCCTATCAATTAGAAACACTGGCCTGGAAATAAGCTCACCTCCAAATGGGATGGTCCATATTTGGTGCAAGAAGCCTAGACAAATAATGCTTACATGCTACTCAACCACAAAGGCATTGCCATTGGCCCAATAAATGGCAAGTTCCTAAAGTGCTACTACACATAAGGCTCCACCTTATGTCCAACACACTCCTAGCCCGTAAGAGTATAAATTGTAAATGGCAAAAAAAAAAAGGGGTTTTGCTATAAAAAAAAAGGGTTTTCTTTCTTCCATAAGGCGACTTTCATCTCTTACTGCAAATATGATGCCAAATCACCCAACGACAAAAACTACAGGGGGCAACGCAAGTTCATCAACCCCTATATGGGCACCTGAAAGGGATCAAATAGAGATCCTAAAGGCAGCATTTCAATCCAACAAGAGGGAACTTCCTTCCCCAGAGCTAGTCTATTTGCTCATAACAGAACTCTAATGATATGGCCCGGTCAAACCAAAAGATGTATGCTTCTAGTTCAAAAATCAACGGTATTGCAAGAAGGGGCCAGTCAAGGGGACTGTTAGCCAGACCCCGCTGACCATTGATCTCACTACTGCTACCACTACTCCACTGGTCATTGATCTTATGATGACCCTAAAATAAAGAGTGTGGTAAAATAATATATGTACACTTTAATGGATTATTTACTATCAAACACTACCCTAGTATAATAATAAGGTAATAAAGATGGTCAGTATGGATGTGTTTTCTCTATTAGTGAAGAGACTTGCGGAATTGCCCTAAGATCCGGTTGTAGTGCAATCCCTAATTACATGATTAGGATTATACCTGCGAGATCTGTCTGGTTTGATCCTAAATCTGCAAGTATGAAAACGAGCTCTTGAAGACGATTAGGAATCTTCTACTGTATTCCTTGAACATGCCTTGCTCCTAAGAGAGTAGGCTTGTAAGCGGTTGCTAGGGTTTTCTTCTCTCACAAAAACGTCTGCCTCTGTGACAGTTGTTTCGTATCTCATAGCTGTTGAATGGAGCACATGTATATAGGCTACAACAGAGACATCTGGGCAAATATGACTAGGGTTTCTCACATAATTAAGAATTCCTAATCCGACTCGAATTCATCCTTAATTAGGTTAATAATAATTCATAACACTAAAGAATTCTAATTGCACTCCTTGTAATATTTGAAATTAAATTTTGAGCTCCTATTATTAAATGCTTATTTATCTCTTTGCGTAAAGATTACAGATACTCATCTATTAAATTAAATTACTAACATTTTAATTAATTGACGTATTAATTCCCTGACATCTTCCACTTAACTTATTTGATGTGCTAGATTCAAAATCCACCTACGTGGTTTGACACCATCAAAACTTATAAGCTTCCTCTAGGGGGTATCATCAATCCCAATACTGGGATGTGGATTCCATCAATAATTAATGTTCACTTTACACATAATGTCATCACCTAACTCACTAAGTATTTTGACACATAAAGAATCTCACTCTTCTAATAATCAAAGTAATAAACACTATAAACAGCACGTGTCCAATAATCACATCCGGATTAAGAGCATAAGCACTCATAATAACCATGGGGTATTAAATTTTTTATATATTCAGTATAAAAACAACTACCCCAAGATGGTCTTGTTCAATACACACAAAGTGTACTAGCATAAGGAATTGAAACGGTACCATTCCCAATAGTCAAGACAGACCTATTAAAACCTTGTGCTACAGTCGTATCAATGGTGTGTCCAATTTCATTTAAGACTATAAACAACTTATATTCTATAAGAACTGATGATCTAATCTTCTGTGTATGATTCATACTCTATACACTAGATCCTCTACTATATATATAGAATAAAAGACACGCATGCATAATCATTAAATAAATAATGTTAGGCAAACATTGCTCACAAAGATTCTCATTAAAATGGAATAATTGACGTTATTAATAAATACTAAAACCGATTACATAAAACATGTCTTTCAGTATAATTCCCTAACAATCTCCCACTTAGACTCAAAGTTATGCTACCATACATCTCACTCCCAATCCCTTCACATGATTATCAAAAGTTGGTACACAAAAACTCCTCCCCAATTGAAAATTATACTTTTAGAAGCTAACTTAGTAAACTTAGTTGATTTAAGCACTTAGGTGTCCAAATTGGGCTGTTGGCGTTACAAGGCTTAAAATCTTGTTTTGTTGATAACAAATAAGAGGAAGCGTTATAGTGGAATCCTTAGGTGGTGTTGCCGAAGGCGAGGACATAGGATGGTATAAGCCGAACCTCGTAAAAAACTCCTCCCCAGTTGTAACGATTTGCTTCGCTTGTAAAGAAGTGTTATAGTGGAATCCTTAGGTGGTGTTGCTTAAGGCAAGGACGTAGTTTGGTATAAGCCAAACCTCATAAAAACTCGGTCTCACTCTCAACCCTTCCTCCTTAATATTTCAGTATATATAAATTGTGTTGTTGTGTGTCTAAGTGTAGGAAGCTGAAACAATTGAGATTGAGAAAAACTTTTAATTTAAGGAAGTACGTTGATTGATCTTTTGCAGAAACCATAAAGGGAGTATGTTGATTAATCATTGTGGAAACCTTGGTTAAAAGGAAGTGCGTAAATCCAAAAATACGGGACTTTTATCAAACTCTACACTGAGTTATAGAAACGCTAAATCAAGAAAGTATTGTTGAAACTTATATATTGGTTAAATAACTTGTTGATTGGTTGATTGACTGACATTATTGAAAGTATCTCATTAAGAATCATTGAATGTGTTGATATTAAATGTGCATTGTGGTTGGTTTAATTAAGAATTAAAAATAAAATCATTCTTGTGTGTTTGCTAAGTTTACAAAAGGTTGTGAATTTGTAAAAAGATTTAAAAGAAACTTTTAAAAACCCAATTCACCCCCCTCTTGGGACTATACCTTAGTTTTCAATTGGTATCAGAGCAGGGTTACAACAAATCTTAATTAGAATCTATATAAAGATCTAAATGGCACACATAGGCGTAGCTCTCTTTGGAGAAGGTCAATCCTCAACCTGACGTTCGATCTTTTTTGGTCTTAACTATACTTTTTGGAAACAAAGATTGAGAATCTACCTTCAAACCATGGGCTGGAAAGCATAGAGGGTTGTCACACATGGTGATCTTATCCCTACCAAACTTGTAGATGGAAAAGAAATACCCAAAGAAGAAAAAGACATGACTGAAAACGACCATAAGATGTTGCAAGTTAACTCAAGTGCTATAAATGCCTTATATTGTGCTCTTGACGTAAATGAATTCAATAGGGTCATGACTTGAAAAACAGTAAAAGAGATATGGGACAAACTAGAGGTAACCTATAAAGGTACCATTGATGTGAGGAAAAAATGGAATTTACATGCTTACTAGAAAATATGAAACTTTTAGGATGAGTCCTGATGAATCTATTACAAATATGTACACTAGGTTCACTCATATCATAAACTCTTTTAATGCCTTAGGGAAAACTTACTCTACTTATGAGATGATCCGAAAAATCTTTAGAGGTCTTCCACCTATTTTGGAACCCAAAGCCACAACTGTAACGGAAGGAAGAAACCTTAAGAATACCTCACTAGATGAACTAATTGGATCTCTTCTTACCTATGAGATGGCAATAAACAAATGAACTAGAAAATCTAAAGCCTAGGAATCCATTACATTTAAAGCCTCAAACGAAAGCTCTAGTGATGAAGATGAAGAAGAGATGGATGTAGATGAAATAGATTTCATAACCAAGAAACTTGCAAAAAATCCTTAGAAAGAAGAATAAATTTACAAGAAAAATCCAGAACTCAAAATTAGATGAAGATGACGAAAAGAAAATTAGTAAGAAGAAAATAAAGGCTGAACTTCCAAGATGTTATAATTGTAAGAAAGTTGGACCATACAACCGGATTGTCCACAACTTAAGAAAGATTCCAAAAAGAAAAAAAATAAAAGGGCAATGAAAGCCACTACATGGGATAATATTAGTACAAGTAGTTTAGATAGTGAATCAAGTGACCAAGAGGTTGCTCGCTTCATGGCATGGGACGATGATGAAGAACAAAGCTCCTCATCCAAATCATTTAATGATTATAGTGATGATTCATATAATGAATCCAATAATGAAAGTATACCATCTTATGAAGAACTACAAAAGGAACTATTCATGATTCATACGATTCTATTTAATATGACTAAATGATAGATAAAAGAATTGGAATCTCAAAAACTCAATGAAAGAGAAAAAGATTTGAAAATTAAGAGATTAAAAAGCAAGAATGAAAAGTGATGAAAGAAATAGAAGATCTACGATCCCAATCCTTTAGGGAAAATGAGGAAGATATATATATTTTTGAACTAGAAAACAAAATCAACAAAATATCTCAAAATCAAGAAATGGGTAAAAATATACAAAATTTAGAATTTGTGATCTAAAGACAAAAATTGAGGATCAAGCCAAAATCATCTACAACTTCACTAAAGGAAAAGAAAATCTTGATAAACCGATTGGCGCACAAAGAATGTCCTTGAATAAAGAAGGCATAAGATTCAATGGAGTTGAGAATATAAGGAAAAATAACCTTTATATGGGGTACATTTGCAAAAACCTCCAAAGATTATGCTAGCACCACCCCAAATGCTTATACACATACCACATGTTTTCTATGCAAGGAGAAAGGACACATTAAGTTTGAATATCCATTAAAAGGGAAATGGTGTAAAAATCAGACAAGTTTGGAGAAGAAAAGAAACATCATATGTTAAACCATTAGGACCCAAGAAAGTATGAGTACCAAGATGAAGCCTTGACTCCTTGATCATGTTAGAAGAAGCCAATAAGATAGAAATTGAACAAAGTTGAAATGGAATAAATCTTTCTTGAAGATTAATATTGATGACATTAGTGTGAAAATCATGAATATAAAACAAGGCATTGTTGGCCACAATCAATGGATGAATTTTCTAAGGGTTATTTGTTTTGTGTTGCTCCTTACATTAGAATGCATATGCTTATTGATAACCTTCTTTATTTTATTAATGTTAAAAGGGAGAGAGAGATTTGATTTAAAAAATTGAGTATGAAATAAATTAATTTATAATTGTATGCAATAAATTGTTATCTATGAAATAATTGATATCCATGAGCAGCGCATGATATGATATTAGTATTGGTATCTATGAAATATATTGGTATCCATGAGCATGTTAATTGATATTTGAGCACGATAGCATATTTGCATCCATGAGCATGATATGAAATTGATGGATGATCATGTTTTGATTGAAATATATGCTGGTTTATAGACCTTGTTATTGTGCAAATTTTTTTTTTTGGTCCTTAGTACTTTACGTAATATTCATTTGGTCTATCCTTTTGTTGATATAAACAGGGGGAGAAAATTTAGAAAAACTGAATGTGAGCAAACTGAGCATGAGCATGACATAATAAGTGTAAAAGCATGACTAACATTGATGATTGCTTATGATGGCTGATAATGATGATAGCTTCTTGTGATATTTATATAATATTATACATGGAAACATAGTTTGTACTTCAAGAATGAAATTCTAAATCTATTTAATATGAAATACATTTCATTCAGGGGGGGGAGTTATACTTGTCATGATTTATGTTCATTACTAAAAATTAATAAGAAGTTTGATATACAATCTTTTGTATTTTCTCATACTACTTTGAGACTTATTGTCTATTTGTTTATGCATGGATGAATGCAAAGTTCTATTTTGTGTCTTCACTAGATATATACTTTTCTTATGGTTGCTCATTGCCTTGGTATTTATATATTTCTCTTGATATCTTACTCTTTTTGATTGATTTCAAAAGGGGGAGAATTTTTGGGAAAAAATTGAGCATGACTTTGTATACTTAAGCATGCAAATGGCTTGCAATGTGTTGATATGAATTGTTGAATATTGGTTCAACTATAAATGATGTAGATGAGCATGATATTTAAATTGATATTGAAATTGATATTGATCGTGATATTGCAAATATTGTTAAGTTGATGCTCATTGTAAGGGGGAGCCTTTTAAGACTTACTCATTTTTGCTCCTTGTTTGTCATCAAAAAAGAGAG